>NC_062967.1:43058313-43114339 GCF_023119035.1 Salvia hispanica
CTTGAACCATTCCTCCTTGGTGTATACCGAGACAATAATATTGACACAATACTATTTACAAACTCATCAGTTCTCACGTTTGTGTCCTTTACTGGCCATGGAACACCACTTTGGATTCATAAGTGATTCACACTTTGAAGCGGCCCACACTTCTTCACTTACATAGGTGATTCTTTTCCAGGTATCCTGCAATACCCACCTCCTCGAGGCTTCTAAGAATCATTAAAAGTCAAAACTTAGCCTCTTACCACATGCAGGTTACAACACTCAATGCTTTCAAAAGAATGGGCGAAGATAAAATATCTTCCGAGTGTTACAACTAGAGTCATATAGCTTTGTTTTCCCATTGAACCAAGCCCATGGGATCTCCAATCGTATGGTTGGGTTACCACTATAATCATCTTTTAAAATGTGGTTTTCAGTCCCATTCCTTTTAGCAATTTATGCATTTGATCACGGTTTAAACTTTTCGTTAACGGATCCGCTAAGTTATCCACTGACCTTACATAGTCAACTGCGATAACACCACTTATGATCAACTGCCTCACGGTATTATGTCGCCGACGAATATGTCGAGACTTACCATTGTATAGGCCACTATGTGCTCTCCCTATAGCCGCTTGGCTATCACAGTGTATCACTACTGTCGGCACTGGCTTCTTCCAACATGGAATATCTTCTAGGAAGTTTCTAAGCCACTCGGCTTCTTCCCCTGCTTTGTCTAAAGCGATAAACTCAGATTCCATGGTGGATCGAGCTATACACGTCTGTTTCGTTGACTTCCACGAAACAGCTCCACCCCCCACAGTGAACACATACCCACTCGTCGAAAATGAGTCTTTTGAATCAGAGATCCAATTTGCATCACAGTACCCTTCAAGTACTTGGGGATATCTTGTGTATTGCAGCTCAAAGTTAAGAGTATACTTCATGTATCTCAAAACCCTACGCAGAGCTTTCCAATGTTCCTTGCTTGGGTTGCTCGTATATCGGCTCAGCTTATTCACCGTACACGCAAGATCTGGTCGGGTGCAGTTTGTGATAAACATCAAACTCCCTATGATCCTTGCGTATTCTTCTTGAGCTACAGGCTCTCCCGTGTGCTTACTCAAATGCACATTGGGTTCCAATGGAGTCTTAGCTGGCTCACAATTAAAGGAGTGAAACTTCTTAAGCACTTTCTCAATGTAATGAGATTGTGTCAATGCAATTCCCTCATGATTCCTTTTAATCTTGATTCCGAGAATCACATCAGCTAGACCCATATCTTTCATGTCGAAATTTCTCTTCAACATATTTTTGGTTTCGTTGATAATGGCACTATTACTGCCCATAATCAACATATCATCTACATAAAGACACACAATAACAAAACCGTTATCTGTGTTCTTAATGTAAACACACTTATCACACTCATTGATAGTGAACCCATTGGACAACATTACATTGTCAAACTTCAAGTGCCACTGCAAAGGCGCTTGTTTTAATCCATATAGAGACCTCACTAGTTTGCATACCTTCCTTTCTTGGCCAGGTACTACAAACCCTTCAGGTTGCTCCATATAAATTTCTTCTTCCAATTCACCATTCAGAAATGCAGTTTTCACATCCATTTGGTGAATTTCAAGATTGTGCAAAGCAGCAATCGCAAGAAGCACCCGAATGGAAGTGATTCTCGTAACGGGTGAATACGTGTCGAAGAAGTCATATCCTTCTTGCTGCTTAAAGCCTTTCACAACTAGGCGAGCCTTGTACTTTTCAATAGTACCATCAGTTTTATATTTCCTTCTCAGGATCCACTTGCACCCTAAGGTCTTACAACCTTCTGGCAAGTCTACTAACACCCAAGTGTTATTTCTCATAATTGATTCAATTTCACTATTGATTGCTTCTTGCCAGAATGGTGCATCTGGGCCAGACAGCGCTTCTATCAACGACTTTGGTTCGTCATCCAACATAAAAGTTATGAAGTCGGGACCAAATGTTTTAGCAATTTTAACTCTTTTACCACGTCTTGGTTCTACATCCTCAGGACTTGACCTCGTCCTTTTTGGAGGATTGGAACTAGTGGATTCATTCATCATTCTTTCACTAGAACGATCCTCCTGCCTCTTGCAAGGGTAAACATTCTCAAAGAATATAACATTCCTTGACTCAATCGTTGTTCCTTCAGCCACGCCAGGCACAACTGACTTATGGACTAGGAAACGATAGGCACTACTATTAAGTGCATGGCCAATAAAAATACAATCGACTGTTTTAGGGCCTATTGCAACTTGTTTCGGAGGCGGCACTTCTACCTTCGCTAAGCACCCCCACACTTTGAGGTATGAATACGAAGGTTTCTTTCCTTTCCACAACTCATAAGGAGTCACATCCCTACTTTTTAGTGGAATCTTATTCAGGATATAATTTGCCATTAACACAGCCTCCCCCCACATGTTCTGGGGTAAACCTGAATTAATCAACAGAGCATTCATCATCTCTTTCAGTGTTCGATTTTTGCGTTCAGCAACACCATTCGATTGAGGAGAATATGGAGCCGTGGTTTGGTGAATTATACCACTTGCATGACATAATTCTGCAAACGGCGCCACATATTCACCACCTCTATCACTTCGAACACACTTAATTCGACAATTAAGTTGATTTTCGGCTTCATTTTTGAAGTCTTTAAACGCTTCAATTGCCTCATCTTTACTTCTTAATAAGTAAAGGTAACAATACCTTGTGTAATCATCTATAAATGTGATGAAATACTTTTTACCACCTCTTGTTTGCACAAATTTCAAATCACATACGTCTGTATGGATCAACTCAAGAGGTTTTGTGCTCCGCTCTACCGAATGGAACGACAGCTTAGCCATTTTGGCTTCAACACACACTTCACATCTTTCTTGTGAGTTAAACTTATCAACTTTTAGTAAATTAAGATTTACTAATCTTTTTATAGCATTTAGATTTACATGTCCCAATCTATTATGCCATAAATCAGAGCTCTCAAGCAAATAAGAGGATGTGTCATCTTCCTTATTGCATATTCCTTTTCCACGGTGAATGACCGTAACATTCAGCTCAAAAAGCCCATTCACTAGGTGGCCTTCACCTATGAATTTTCCATTCTTGGTCAATATAACCTTTTCACACTCAAATTCTAGTGAAAATCCATGATTTACTAGAAGTGAGCCTGACACCAAATTATTTCGGATGTCTGGGACATGCAGCACATCCTTAAGGGTAAGAACCTTTCCAGATCCTAGTTTTAGGAACACATTACCCACACCAACTACCTCAGAAGAGGCTTGGTTTCCCATGCGTACTTTTCTACCTCCAACAGATTTGTAAGTAGAAAAAACGCTTCTCTCGGAGCACACATGACATGTGGCACCCGTATCAACAAACCATTCATTTGGATTATTACCATGGTCCACGTCGGAGACCATTGCGACCACCTCGTGATCTTTGTTGTTTATAACAACACGTTCAAATAATTTGCACAATATTGTCTCCATCAATAAGTACACAATTATATTGAACCATATGTGCATTGGTATATTCAACACCACATGCATCCCAATTATTACTACCAAGTCAAAATTGGTCTTGCTTGTCAAATGACAAACGATAAACACAATTCTCAAGAGAATAGCTCTCAAGGAATTAACCACTTCATTGCACATCGACATTGCGACTGTTCGTTTCTTCATTCCAGCTTTGGAGCTCATGTTTCCTCCAACTTCGATTGGTATAATCCTGTCTTAGAAGAGTACACTACTTTGTCTTGCGATTGTTAGAAATAATGGGATAAAATTCCCAAGCCGTTACAGGCGGTACTCTAACTATTACAATCGAAGGAAGATAGTAACAATAAGTGGAATGAAAATTACAACGGAATTAATAAAACAAACCGAACTATAAGTCGAGTCGAGGGAAGCCCTCTTTCCGCAAGACAAATTACGCCCCGGCTAGTGCTCACGGAATGGCGTATTGCCCCCAAAGATAAAACGACTTCCTCCTAGCGTGTAGAAGCACCTCAAACCCGCTAGGCACCGGCGAACTTGATGGAGTTCCGAGGATCGAGCTATACAATGCTCCTATGATGCACACTATGGTGTAGAGAACTTGAGAGAAGAGAGAATGTTTTTTGTTGGTATGTTTCTCATCTCTCAAACCCACCTATTTATAGGATAGGAGTGAACATATGAGAGGTCTTGCCATCAAGATTATCTCTTAATGCATTTGGGGTTACCTAAGATGAAAGGCCATAGGTCTTGGCCACCTCAAAGGTCTCCCACATGTTTCACATGTTTTTTCCACACATAATCCCTTTAACTACAATGTAGTAATGGTTCATTTGGATATTTATCCTTGAAAAGGTGATAGATTCCAAACTACAATCTAAGATAGACAACACGTTTTACAAGACTTGCAAAACTACCTACAGGTTGTGTCAGTCAAATGGCAAGACAATAACAATGGGTTATGCCCAAAGAGAATTATCTTCTTGCTATCATTGTGTCAGGATGTAGTCGATTCTATTGTCTATTAGAACTTACATAAATTAGAATGTATGTATTATGATTGTCAAGACAACCTTCTATAAATAGAAGTCTTGAGGAAATCATCTACTAGAACGTCCTAATAGATATGTAATTAAGGGCAAGAAACGCATGATTGGAAGCTTATAAAGACCTTCGTGGTCTTAGGCAAGCATCTAAATCAAAGTATATGTGTTTTATGAAAATTGTCAAATATCTGGAATTTGACTTTTGCCCATAGCAGTGTTGTAAGCACAAGGAAGTTGAAAGTGCATTAAATATGGTATTGTTGGTACTCTACGATGATGAAATATACAAAAGTTGCAAACAACTAAGACTGGCATATCTGGCATAGGAAACTGGTTGTCTACCCAGTTTAAGATAAAGGATTTAAGAGAAACTAATTACATTCTGAGCATATAAGTCTTTTAGATTGCTAGAAAGAATGTTGAGATTCTCTTAGGAATCCTATATCTATACATTGCTTGGAAAATTTTAGCATTAGAAATTCCATAAAAAAGTTTTTACTTTTTAAGTTGGAATTGTCTTATCTCTAGTCAAGTGCCAGTGACAGTTAGTGAGATCAAGAATTATGAGACTAGTTTCGGAGATAGTTGTCTCATGTATGCTATAGTGTGTACTAAGTTTGATATTAGTTGTGCTTATGCATGACAAGTGTATATCATATTAACCATGGCAAAGGACTTTGATTGAGGTAGAGAATATATCCTAGCACTTGAGAAAAGCTAGTAACTATATTCTAGTTTACCAGTTATTCATGTAATGTCCTTGGGGTTACACTGTCTTAGTTTTATGACTAATCAGTGATCGAGTAAGTCATCCTCTGAATATGTGTTTACCTTAGGAATATCTTCCTCATAGGTTTAATCATAAGTTTGAGTATGCCTATGAGTATTATTTTTTATTACTTTAGTGAAGGCTAACTCAAGGGACACATGAGTTTATTAAGCTAAGCAATCACATATGCAGATGAAATTAATTAAAGATCAAGTACGCAACAAAGACGTTATGATGAAAAAGATATTATCAGAGAACAACAAAGCAGATTTTTCTTTCACTTAGTGAAATGAATGGTAGTTCGATATATCTAGTACAAAGACCTACTTTGAGTAAAAGTGAGAGAGTTTTTGGCAGTGGGTATATTCGAAAGCATGTTTTGAGTATAAGTGGGAGATTGTTAGGTTTGGTATACTGAAAAGCATGTTTCGAGCAAGTTTCGCGCGAATAGAATCTTGCTTGTATACGTAAAACTCTACAATCCACTTTTAACCCGATTCAGTATTATTCGAGCAGTTTCGCACAAATAGAATCACTATTATTATTACATTGTGTTTGCTTGTGCATTTATAAGATGTTTTACAAACATTTAAATGCATAAGAAGTAAACAAAACCTAAGTCTTTTGCTTAGTAGATCGGTTGTGGGCGACGTCCACTTTAAGGTAACACGGTCAGTTCTATGAAATTCTTTGCAAAAGAGAAAGAAGAATTTCACAACCTAGATAGGCTTTAGCTACCTATCGTGAAAGGTTGCAATGTCAGTCCGATTATTTCTAAGCCTTACTGAAATAAGGTGACATTGGTGTGGTATAGCACTGAACGGATCTAACAAGAAGACGTGTCTTTATGCTATCTACCGAAAGACTAGGTCTTTATAAAATACTATTTCTTAATCTACATATGTTAGTATTGGGCATACAAGTATTGATTATGCACTACTTTGACTTATCAAATGGTGCGGGTTTTTCGCAACCAAATAATCCTGATATATTGGGTTGTGGTGATTAATATTTAGCGGTGCTAGGATTGCTATTATGTTGAATCGTGCGTGAGGTAAGTCTCATTTGATAATTTCCTCACGAGGAGCTCGAACAAGGTTTTATTATTCGGAAAACTGGCCAGTTGGAGTTTTATTACTCTATGAATAATAAATAAGTGTTTCTTGCTAAGTCCACTCTTGGAATGAATAAGATATTAATTAATTAAGTCCATAGCAAACATTAATTAATTAATGGACATTTATACCTTAAGCGCGGGAAATAAATAATAAACAAATTGGAAACCCGGATTACTTGTAATTTCGGATTTGGATGGAGAGAGTTCAATATTACTTCTGTAGTGGCTGCTCGTAATATTCCAATATAAGCTTGTATTAAATTGTGGGTTCAATTTAATTAGTAAAAAGCTAATTGGGGGAGCCCATATCCAAAACCTTACATAGATCCTTGTCTGGGCCCAGAAGGAACTTAATATAAATAGGAGAATAAATGAGACAGGTTTATTTATTAATTTCATGGTGTATTTTTCGTTCCTTTCTCTACAAGGACGACGAATTTTCTTTGATTTTCTCCTCTGTGAGAATTTCAACTCCTCCTCCGTGAGGAATTTTTCTGTCTCTTTTATTTAAGTCCTAGTATCCCGGTGAGATCAGCCCACACTGATATCGGAATACAGTTCGGGAACCAGAGAGAAGATCTGTGGTCTAGTATTGAAGATCATCATCGTGGAGAAGGCGCAAGCAATCGACGATTCTTTGGAGAATCAAAATCGGTAACTCTAAACCGTAGAAATCATGTTTAGGATTTATATTTTTCCAAGCATGAATTATTTGCGTTCTAGCATGCAATTATCTGTTTAACATGTGAATTGATTAATCGCATAATCGGTCAAATAGATCCGTATCTGATTTACTTGTTTTGTACAGGTCTTCCGCTGTGAAGGGGCACCAAACCCCATCACATTAATGATGTTGGTTGGAGTGAATTCTTGCTTGAAGTTGAATATGTAGAAGAACTAATGTTTTCCTTTGTTCTAGCTATGATTTCTGAACTGTTGACTGAAACTTTTGATGGAATAAGATTTAATTATTGATTTCTTGTATAATTTAAGCATGAAGACAGATAGTAATTTGGGGGTTGTTGGAGCTAAGATTTAGGATGCAAGGAATCGGGGTTTTGTATTTTTGATGAATATGTGTAATTTGGTTTTAAAACTTATGAATTTGGGTTTACGTCAAGAGGTTATAAGTAGTATAGTAATAGTAAAAATTGATATTTTGTTTTAGGATTAATTTACCATATATTAAAGATATATTATTGATAATTTTGATGCTAAATAATAATGGGGCTGCCTTGTTAGGAAATCTGGTGTTGTTCATTGGTATATAAAAGCTGAAAAATATGTAAAAGCATATGGTGAAAGAGGTTTTGGTGTGATGTTATCAATAGGACCTGGATTTTAAAATGTCAATAATTTGAGTTTAACCATAAAGTGTGGTGACTGTACCATATTTGAAAAACTAAATAGGTTTATTTCGCGGAGAAAAAGTGGAACTTTGGAGTCTAAATTCTTGGGACAGCCAGCCGCCAGGTATACTCTCTTTTCCTGGAGTAGTTGAATAGCGTTATCGAATTATTCTTCTTTCTTTTTGATATAAAAGTAGCTAGAAGTGCTTTAACCTATATATATGATTTTAATGACTTGTTTTGTGACGAAGGAAATAGTATAGAAATAGAAATAGATAGATCATAGATGTGATGATTTGTTTTTTTTTAGCTTATTTTCTAATAGTTCCTTGACTTTTACTATTCTTTCCTTTCCTAAGTTAAATTATCCTATACCCACATATAAAAACTAAAATTCTAATTAATATTTCTATTTCCTATTTTATAAATTTGGGGTATGACAATTCCATATCGAATTATTTGAAAGGAAATCCTGATTCTTTGATTTTCTAACAAAAAAAATCAACTTTATATGGATCATTTTTGAGATGTTACAAATATACCCTTAGAAATCCTTTTACCATATGCGTGCATAGATTTTAACTCAGCGTTCTATGATATATAACTATCAGTTGTTCTACACTTATATCATTTAATCACTATTGTCTTGATACCAATATTTTCTTGCATTTTCTATAAGGGCTCGTTTGATAAGTGGGATGGGATATGCCTAGTTTAGTTAGTGACTAAGATTTAGGACCAAGTTAGGAAAATATTTAATTTTAATAACACCCGTTTGATATTCTAGTTAATTTTTTTCCTATAAAGTCCATTTCATTTGGTAGGGAAGTTATAAAATCAGAAATAAATTGTAATGACATATTTGGCCTTATCAAGTAATTCCTTATATCAATTCGATAATTTCTTATATCTTTCTATTATACAAAGTTTTCGAAGAAAACTAAATAAAGCTAAGAACTTATGTATCTTCTTCGTAACATAACATAAACTTTCAATCCTTAGCTAAATGCCCTCTGCACCTTTGCACCTTTTCTCTCTTTTTCTTTAATGCAATTGCTTTTTCCCTTTTAATTTTGTGTGCTAAAATCAAATCTCAATTGTTTTAAACACTTCTCATCCTCATTCTTCCACTTCTTATTCCTGGTGTTCAAATCAGTGGTGGGGAAAATCCCCATATATTAAAGCCACACGGGATCATTTGACTTCCTTTCAAAGATGAATGCAACTTCTGACCCTTGCCAAGTTTCATCTGATTTTTAGCAGTAACTAGATGTGACCTTTTCCATTGTCATACAAGTTCCCTTTCAAACATACACATGCTCAACCTGTTCACCAACATAAAAATAGTACTACTAATTTCTCATTCTCTCCGGTACATATACTAGTTCAATTTTGTTTAGCACAACTCTACCTATTACAAATCTAAACAATTCAAGCACAACAGCCATGAAAACTAGAACTAGCTGGACTTTTCCCAATTAATAAGAGATTTTTTTTTCACTCAATAACATATGAATTAGTATAATTCGATTATGGCTATATTTGCACGTGAGAACATTCAATTGTGGCCATGTTAGCTCAGGAACAATATTTAGTTAGATACTCAACACAAAATTCATTATCGGTTGTAAATCATTGGTACATGAACTCTTGTTCCACCAAGCAAGATCTAATTATTTCCATATGATACCACATACATGTAAGTTACGTATATAAAATAATAATGATGTGAGACGAAACTCTTCTCTCTCCTCGATGCACGTGCTCAGGAATGTCCATATTTTTCACATGTCAAATGCAACTGCAACTTATGACCGACATATTTTGCAGAAATATAGGCCAACCCAATGAGATCTTGTCCTTGCTCTGATACCACTTAAATTGTCACACAACCCTAACCTTTATTTTCACATCACACAAGTATCAAGCACATTCTTTAACAACACATAAAATTGGAAACGATATACAACATATTGTATAACCACTTTCATATCCATATGCATATGCCTTTATGTTCCTTTTAATTATTATGTGACGGGTAAAAACCTAGTATCTGCCCGAGATTTCCGTTGTATACGACCCATAAGTCCCTTTTTTATATTAGACCTTTCCACGAAGGGACTTATGGGTCGTATACAACGGTAATCTCGGGCAGATACTAGGTTTGACCGGTCACATAATAATTAAAAGGAACATAGAGGCATATGCATATGGATATGAAAGTGGTTATACAATATGTTCTTTTGCTTTGAGCCGTAGGTCTATTGTCATTGTATATGACCCGTAGGTCTCTATTTGTTCTTTTGCTTTAGAATTAGTCTAATTTTAGTGGACGGCCGAAAAGAAAAAAAAATGTCAATTTTTTATGGACGAAGCGGGTATGATTTATAATATAAAAAATTACTTATGCTCTCTTCATCCATGAAATGACGGAGTGGGTATGGTTTATAATTTAAAAAAATATGTTATACTCTTTTCATCCATGAAAATAGTCTCACTTTACCATTTTGGTATCTCCACACAAAATAGTTCTATTTCTAAAAATTGAAAGTTTCCCACTATACTTTACCCACTTTTTCTCCTCTCTCATACTTTACTCACTTTTTTTTCCATATTTATCTTACTTTACCTACTTTTTTATCCTTTTCTTTGACTTTTTACCTACTTTTTTCTCCTTTTCTCTGACTTTACAAAATTCACATTAAAACTCTTGCAGTCCACAAATGAGACTTTTTTTTGTAGACGTAAATCCGTTCGTCCGCCATTAATTATTAAAAATTACCCACTTAGGTTTTGAGAAATGTAATAAAAAGTGATTGAAAATGCAAATAGAAAGTGGAATAACGAAAATAGAACAAAAAATATGTGTGACAAATTTGGATAGAGAGAAAAGTGTGATAATTTTAGGATGTCCCAGCTAAGTTAATTCATTTCATTTGTTGACAAAAAAATAAAACATCTAATCGCTCTTACTTCATTCAATCACCCACGTTACTCTCTTATCTCTCATACTTTATTCATCTCTCATATTTTATTTTCAATTAATTCATTTAACATAATTGGGTCGAAGGGAATAGTATAATTGGGTCGAAGGGAATAGTATCATAATAAAAGACCCGTTTGATAAGAAAGATGAGATATAAGAAGATATGCAAAATATGATAAGAAATACGGACTTCATGTCAAGTTATGCAAAGATAAGATTTTTTTTCGTTGTTGTTTGATAGAAAAGAAATTATCTAAATTTGTGTAGTATAGTAAATTACATGGCTTAACTTGACAAATTGGTGGACTACATAAACATGGTTAAAGTTGTAATTTTGGTAAGATTGGATATGGCCCTTGTCTTATATTGGGCTTTGAGTTAAGCTTAAAGTTATAATTTTGGTAAGATTGGATATGACCTTTGTCTTATATTGGGCTTTGAGTTAAGCTTAACTATGATATCAAACAATTAGAAATTGTAACAACCCGAACTTTCGTACCTTATTATTGTTACTTTTATTATTATTATTAGCGTAACAAAAATAATATAAGTGATCGTTGTAGTATTCGAAACCTACCCTTTTCGTTTATAATAATCGTTCTTGGTATTATAAATAATAGTTGCTTTGTTCTCAAACGAACATTTCAAGTACCACTAAAAGATTAAATCCAAATTAAAAGTTCATACTGTCCGACATATCCATCCGAAGTCTGATAAAATCCTATTATATAAAATCCTAATATATTACAATTAGAGAGAGACGCGCAAGTCTCGGGCAGCCCGTTTGACGACAATGCTAGCATCCCAACGAAGTCCAACTAGACGTGGCCACGGTTCAAAAACCGCCGGTTCCGGTTCGGGAAAAGCTTGAATCGTAACCGGCCCGGATACCGGTTATCCGGTTCCGGTTTAACCGCCGGTTACCGCCGGTTTTTCAGCGGTTCCGGTTCAATTTTATTTTTTTTATTTAAATCTTAGAGTTAGAACTTTTAAATTCTATAGTAAAATCCAAAGAGAATTGATAACGATACAGCATTGCAATTTTATTGATTTGAAACTTTGAATGTAAATTTCTACAATACAATTACAAGTTACAAAATACAACAATACAACTATACACTTGAATTTAAAATTTAAATACAAAATTACAATTTACAAAAAACATATTAAAAGTAAAGTTGAAACAATTAGAAAAAAAAAAAGAAATAAAAGGAAAAGGACTTGAGCTCAACTTAAATTTAAAATTTAAGTTGAGGTGCCTATGTATCCTTAATGCTCAATTGCATTGAGGAATCAAAGTCCACGTAGTTCTCTTACCTTGCTTACCTTGTTGGTTGGCGGTTGACGACGGTTGGCCTTCATTCTTCACCTTCATCCTCGGTGTCGGTGAAGGTTTCCTCACTCTCTTCACGAGCATCCTAATCTGGTTCTTGCGCTCTCTTTGCAGCTTTCCCCAATCATCAAGTAACATCACAGCTTCCATATTTCTCGCGGAGAGTTTGCTTCTTCTCACGTCCAAGACACATGCTCCAACACTGAAAGCGGACTCGACGGCTACAGTGGAAGCCGGGACTGCAAAGATCTCCTTAGCCATTGATGCAAGTATGGGATAATTTTTCTCGTGTGTTCCCCACCACTCTAGGACGTCGATTTGGGCGGGTGTAGGACCTGCATCACTAAAAGTATGGTGGCGTGCATCCAAATAAAAATCTAACTCGTTTACCGATCCCATTGAGGTGGGCCTTGAGCTTGAGCCTGTGCCGTAGCCGTATAAGTCAGCTAATTGTGATTGAGCATCGGGGTCATCATAAGAAAAACCAAAAACGCCATATTGTTGCGGTTGAGGAGCAAGTTGTGTACGTGGACGAATTTGGTGGGTTAGTTATACTTTTCTTCATATTCGGCAAAGAGAGTACGCAAACTACTTTCAAATTGAGCTTGAACAAGTGATCTATCAGGAATGGTTAGTTCAAAAACTCTCGAGGTTTCATCATCATCATAAGACAAATTTTGAAGTGGACTAAGATCAATAGAACGCAAATTTTGATAATAGAAATCTAAGATCTTAGTTATGCCAGATAATTTCCATTTCGGACCCAAGCACTTAGCATTTAAAAACACAGTTGGAATTTCACTAAAATACTTCAACCATTTTTCAATCATATAAAATAAAACACACATTAACTCATGAGATCTAGCATTTTTCATGCATGTTTTAAAACCAAGTGCTATATACATGCAATGCTCTAACACACGAACAAATGTGCAATAGTAAACACTCGATAATTCAACGGTCGCACATTTGAAAGCTTTGAACAATTGACATAAAATCATGCTTTGGTCCCAACAATTAGGCATAAGAACTATATCACCATAGGGATTATTTCTAAAAAAATCGCACAAAGCATCTTTATGCTCCAAAGTAGAATTGAGGCAATCATATGTAGAGTTCCATCTAGTAGACACATCCATTATAAAAGTTGTATACCTGATGTTCCTGTTACGGCAATATTTTTTCCAAGCCTTGCCAAGCTTGAAATGGATCGCTCTAACTGCATTTCTAATAGGATCAACATGCTTTTGCCATAAAGAAAGCGCATCTTGTACACATAAGTTCAAAATATGACATACACATCTTTGATGAAAATACTTACCATCAATAATCGGAGAGCACGCATCAATCAAAGTCGCTAATACTTGCAGTATTAGCAGTTGCATTATCAAAAGCAATAGAAAACACCTTATTGCATAATTGATATTCATTCAAAACTTGAATAATTAAAAAAGCAATTGCATTTGCAGTGTGTGGTGTAGGAAAATCTCTAAAAGCAATTAAACGTTTGTTCAAAGACCAAGTGAACTGTAATTCCCATGTATGCATGATTTTGGAAAGCGTCAGTCCATACATCAGAGCAAATATTTACTTTGTGTCCCAAGTTATTCAAATATCGTGATAAATCTTTTTTCATTTCATAATATTGATTTTTGGTAGATTGTTGAATACTAGTTCTAGGTAGTCTTTTTTAGTTCAAATTATAACACTCTTTCATCGAATCTTCGTAATCTTGATTATCATAAATTCCAAAAGGAAGATGATGCATGGCAGCAAATTTAGCCATAACTTCAGTAGTATGCTTATGATCATATCTTAGAAGAGCGGAGGACGGCGTACCTGTTTGAAACGAACCGGAGGCGGAGCCATGGGCACTCGCACTTTGGAAGTTGAGTTGGGTTTGGCTAGCGCTATGCCCATATAGTTCGGGATGAATCGTCTGTATGCGACGGATGAGAGAGCCATATCCCCCGGACTTCTTGAATTTGTATTTTTTGATGCAGTAGTTACAATATGCCATAAAAAATATTGGCACTTCATTAGCGGAAGAAACTATTAGGACCTTTTTGAAATGTTTCACAAATATATCAGATTTATATTTAGATTTTTCTCCGCGGCCGTCTTGTGAAGGGGGGGGGGGGCATTTCCTCATTTTCGTGGTCACCGTCACTGTCCTCATTATCATCGTTCAGATTAACATTAACGTCATCAATATCGTAATCATCGACCGAGATGTAATTATCAGCATCAGATTCGGCGCCAACTGCACCATGACAACCCAATTGGGCTAGTGCAATGGCTGCAGCTGCACGACGATCTTCTTCCATCTACAAATAGTAGTATATGTACGAATTAGAATTTGGAAGATGAACATAGAAAAATCATGAACTCAAACTTATTAAGTTTATGTATAAAAAATAATATGCAAAATATTTTTTAACTTACTTGTAAGCGAACAGCCTCCGCATGGGAAACCTCTTCCCTAATTTCTCGACGGGTAGGTCGTCGTGATTTTTTCGGACGGGTAGATTGATCTTCGGCAATTCCTTTGCCCCGTCGATCACGGTCACCACCACCACAAGAAGAAGACATATTTTTTTTATAGTAACGTAGTTGAACAAGTAGTAAGTTGTAACTAATATGATATGAAGAGCAAATTATAAAAATTGATGAACAACTTAAGTAAATAAGTAGAGAGCAAATTGAGAGAATGAGGTAGAGAATAGAGAATTGGAGATTGAGAGAGAAATACTTGTTAACACAAGAATGGGGTGAGTAGAAGTGATGAAGAATGGGGTATTTATAGATGAAAAATGGGGGAAAAATCTGATATTAAAAAAAAAAAAAAATTTGAATTTCAAAATTGTCGAATACCGCCGGTTTTCTGACCGAACCGCCGGTTTGTGTCAGAAAACCGCCTGTTTCTGACCGAAAACCGGCGGTTTTCGACACCTTTTCAGGCCTACGCTGCAACCCTACACGCCTACGCTGAACCCTAGCCCTGAACCGTCGGGAACCGGTGGTTTTGTGTCAGAAACCGTTGTTTTACCGACACAAACCGGCGGTTTTCCGACCTTTTTCAGCCCTACGCCTGCAACCCTAGGAACCTACCGGCGACAACTACATATTCCCGGTTAACCGCTTAACCGGCGATTAACCGCCGGTTCCGATTTCGTATTTTTGGAACCGTAACCGGACCGTTATAACCGTGTAACCGGATTTCGAACCGGAACCGTCGTACGGTTCTGGTTCCAATTCCGACCCGCCGGTTGTTAACCGGCGGTCCGGTTTGGTTTGGCCACCTGTAAGTCCAACAAGTCACCAGTATCCCCAAATGATGTTCCTACATAATATGGGAAGTTAGTAGAAATTATAGTTAATGATATAGTAATATGGATTAGAGAGGACTTCATTTAGGAGGATTCACACATGATAACAAATAAAATATGAGGAGCTTGCAAGTGGGTAGTATGCATATAATCTCTCAAATTCTTTTATGCCAACATGTCATATTTTTGCATTTAATGCAAATATCATCACAAGATTTGCTAAAAGCAATGGACGGAGCAGATCATGCCAAGTGAAAAAGCAAGATATCAAACCTCTGCAACAGGATATCAAATCTCTGAAAAAGGTAGCCTATATCCAACTTGTCATACAAGGCTAATATATCTAATAAATAGAAACAAAATTTTTTCTTCCTCTCGATCACCTTCACAATACTCCTACAAAGTTACATAGAAACTTATTCACAGACAAAATTAGCCTTGTACAAAATCAAATTAACTTACTAGTGAAGATAGGGTAAAATACCTGAAATCCATCACAAACTTGGAAGATATTTTAGGCAGTTAGGCCTTCCACAAGTAAAACCTCTCCATGTTAAAACCTCCTCCACTTGCACAACAACTTGCAAGAGAAGAGTCAGTACTCTACATAAATCCCAAATATTTCCATTTTAAGCAACACATCGCTGTCAAACACATTCTCTTCACACCACATCACTCACATAGATCACATAAGATAGAGTAGTGCGAGGAAGAAGAGTTGAAGATAATTGTAGGATGAAGCCTACAATCCAACAACACGTTTTCCACCTATCATCAAGGTAAACATCCAAACCATTTCTACTTTCTTTCATACACATACATACATCCCTACTTTGAGGTGGTGTTCGGTTTTCAAGATAAAATAATACCAAGATACAATCTAGGATTGAGTTGTGGGATTATTTTAGTCATAGGGGTTAGCTATGACTAATTATCCCATGATTATCCATCTAGGATTGAGTTGTAGGGTTGAATCTTATGAACCAAACAAACAAAAAAATTTAATTCCGGATACAATCTTTTAACCGAACACCCCCTGAAAGTAGGATTTGCCCAAGTAACATCAACAAATACACAGCAAGTTTAACATCATCTTCCACCACTAAGCCATCCATAACAGTAAGAAAAATGCCCCAAAATTCACCAAGTTCATGAAATGAAAGGAAGGAAGCATACACTCTAATGACTAGTAAATTGGAAAACTTATCTCATGAGTACGAATCTGTCGGATTTCCGACGAATGGACTTAGACAACCCATCGACACGAGGACAGCCCACAACCCCGATATGTCATCGATTCAATGATTTCAAGACCTTTACAAATCTAAAGAAGAAGCTTTGGGGAGCTGCTCTGGCAGCGCGAGGCGCTGAGAAGAAGCGGCGAAGCCGCTGGCTGTGCATGCACAGCGGCGGCGGCAAATCATTTATTTTTATTGGGAACTGGTTGGAATGTGTTCCTATCTATTAATAGGGTTTTAGTTTACGCGACCTCCTGCGTCAAGGGAGAGAGGGGGGCCGAGGCGGTGCGTAGCAGCGGTGATCGGTGATGGCGGCGGATCCCGAGGGAGAGAGGTGGAGGGCCACGACGGCGAGCATCCGAGCACACAGCGGCGGCGGCGGCGTGAGCAGGAGATGAGAGAGGGAGGAGCGAGAGGGAGAGAGAAAAGAGAAGGGATGGACAGGGGGGGGGGAGAGAGAATCACCGCTGGAGGAAGGCTGGCCGACGGTCAGCAGCAGGCGGTAAGGAGAGAACTCTTTTCTCTTCTTTGTTAGTCTCGATGGAATGAGGAAGGAAGTGGGTTCTTTATTTGAGCTAATTATTTAGTGATTTGGGCCTAGGAAAAAGGAATTCAATGTATTTTAATTGGTGCTGCAGTAAATAAATAGGGGTTAGTCCCAATTTTCGAATTTAATTTATTTTGGGCCTAAAATAAAGTGATTAAGTAAGCCAAGATAATTTGTTGCGATCCGAATTATTATAGTTTTGCATAAAATCTGTAGCAATGTATGGAATATCAATTTAGTCGAAGCCCGAAAATAATAGAAGAAGAAATATCAAATAATATATGAATTTTAGAATTTCCAAAGGATAAGTGAAATAAGAAAAGAGAATTAATTGAGGCATGCATTCCTATTAAAGTTTAAGAATTTCTTGATGTCTTATTAGTATATTATTTCTTTTTATATTGTGATGTTTTTAAAAAGGTTATCTCCGCAAGTAGAGTCGGAACAAGAAATTCAAGTTAAGGAAATTAAACGAACGAGGTGAGCTTTCTTATACTAAAAATACAAATTATATTTTGTGAAAACTCGAACACATGATCGTGATTTAAATGATGTTGTCTTGTCATAAATATTTTGTGTATGATGCATATCTATTGGCTAAGGCCAAGTGAATTACGAATGATTATATATAAGTCGAATTCGAGTCCCAGTGAGGGTGGTGTCCCCGCTCGGACTAGTGTACACGGAATACCGGCTCTGACCAACGGACGGCAAAGAAGGTGACTGTGGAAGGTGGCCACCTTCTCGGCACAAGGATACCTCTGACATGTTGGGCAGGTAAGGTGACCGTATGAGAACATCATCTCAGCAACACAAGATGATCAGATATGGCTAAGTACAGGAAAAAGGGGCTGCAGCCCAATGGAATATTTTTAGTAAGCTCAGGACTTTTCAATAAAACCCCTGAGTGTTACTGTGATGATGGCTTGACAATATTTTCAAATGTATATGTGTATCTTTCGACAATGTGTTCATTGAGTCCTTTGTACTCAACCCTGCATATATTTCTAAATATGCAGGTTAAGCGGTGATGACGAGGGGAGATGTTAAGCAAAGATGGCGAATGTGTTTCATTTGGATAAATGCTTGGATGTATCGTGTCTCCATACACGGTGTCATTCTCTCTTGACTCTTCCGCTGCATACGAGCTTATGTTCCTTTGTATCACACACTCTGATATATTTTGTCAGTTATCCAATTTAATTTCATTCATATCAATTTTGTCGAGATTGCCCTTTCTTCCCTGCTTCTTTAATCTTCCCTTAGTCGCGATAAACCGTGTTTGATATCCTTAGCAAAGTGTAGTCATGACAGAATGGTATCAGAGCAATTTTCTTTCCACTCTGGACCCAAGAGTTTTCCTTCAGTGTTAGTCTGGATTCATATAACTAGCCTAAAAGGTTAAGCGCCAAATGCTCAGCATCCCGACTCGTCTCGCTCAACCAAGTAAAGAGGTAATTTTTGTTTTTGAGAAAAGAAAGAGAAATTGATACAGTTCTGTTAAGTAAAAGAAGAGGAAACGTATTCCCTTTTCAGGGACAAAATTCAGAGAAAAGGGGAATTGATTTTTGAGAAAAGAGTGAGATTTGAAATTTAAAAGTTATTGTTATTTCTTTCAAGTTAAAGTGTTTTGAACTATGAAAAATAGTTGATTTTTAAAGTGAAAATTTTACGATGTTTACTTTTCGTGAAAAGTTTATAATGTTTGAAAGAAAAGGGTATCTTGTATGAGTCGAACTTCTAGAGCACGTGTACTATAAGAATTAAGTCATTTCTCACAGAATGTAATATGCTTTAGGATGCACGCTTCCCTTTTAAAAGAATATGGTTCGACCTCGAATCACAATGACTTTACTATCGTATTCTAGAACGATACAAATAAAATAGAACATTGCAAGTATTGGTTATAATGTTTTGAGTTGTGTATTCCTTCTTGAAACACAATACGAACTCGAACTTAGGAGTACAATATTAACATTTCCCTGCTTCCCTGCGAAAAAAATAAAATAAAATAAAATAAAATAAATACGCGATAAGGAAGAAACTTGGTCGTGAGAAAATGATTAAGCTTCGAATAAATGATAACTGGGATTAGATGTTATTCTTTACGGCCTAGTGGCATGAATAGTCTAGGTTAGCGTTGTCCTTCGTGACAATCCAACCATTTTAAAAGAGTGTACCTTTGATCAAACTAGGCAATGGGTACATCGCAAGATAATGTGTCTACAATGTAGACAACGAATCTAGTTATACAAGTGGGAAAGAAACGGTGGAGAAAACTCAAAATGGGACGGGGCAGAAGGCTGGAGAGAGGGACAAGCAAAAGGCACGGTGGGGTTACAAGGGAGAAAGCATCAAGGCAAACAATGGAAAGAACTACAAGTCGATATTGGAGGGGGGTGAGAGGTCAAGGGGGCCTGACCATGTTAGCTTTGATCCTGGCAACATAAAGAAGATTGGTATAGTAGGGGAAAGATCAGGGCTCCCTTCAATCTACTTCTCAGGGTCTGATACCTCTTTTCTTGCGGAGAAGCTGGGTCATGCGATAGTAGGGAAGTTTTCCCACTCTATTCCTTCTTCTCCACAAATTCAAAAGGCTCTGCAGGGTATAAGATTCTTGGGTGAATATTCCTGGAGATACATCAATGCTAAACATGTGCTTATACAATTTAAATTGCTAGCTGATTATGCGAAGCTCTTGAGTGGGCCAAATGGAATGCCAGTGTGGTTTATAGAACGTCATCCAATGAGAGTCTTTAAGTGGACTCCGGAGTTTGATCCTTTCTTTGAATCTCCTATTGCAGCGGTATGGTGTAATTTGATTGGTCTACCTATTCACCTATTTGAGATGTCCGCTTTATTTGCGATAGGGTCTCTGCTTGGAGAGCCAATACAGGTAGACCAGACAAATGCAAAATCGAGACTGTCTTTTGCTAGACTATGTATTGAGATTGACATTTCTAAGGCGCCAATTGAGGAGATTATACTAGATTTACAAGGAAGGGAGGTGAGGCAGATGGTGAAATGGGTTCGAGTTCCTCTGTATTGTAAGGATTGTAAGCACGTAGGACACAATAGTGATGTTTGTTATGCGAATGGACAAAAGGAAAGGCCGGTTAGAAGAGATTATTCCTACCTGTCTGAGAAAGGAAAATGGTCTGAAGAAGGGAGGTTGGGAGAGAAGGGGGAGTGGAGAAGGATGGGGGGGACATTTTGGTGGGGAAAAGGGAGGTTCCTCTTCAATCGGGCGACCTGGAGAAGAGTAGGGATGAGAAGGATGGGGATGGTCTGGCTGGAGTTCACATCACAGAGTCTGATGATCCTCCAGACCCTCCTGGAGGGTTCTTTCAAAAGCAAGGAAGAAGAGGAGGAAAGCTTGGTGCGGGGTGTGGGCGAGGAAGAGGGAATGGAGAGGGTCTGAGGAGATCTTCTTCTCTTGATCACTTAAAGGAGGGAGGGGTCTCTGTTGGGGAAGGTGGGAGCAGGGGATCTTCTCCTTTTTCTTCGAGGAACAGGTTCGCTCCTTTAAGTTCTCCGGAGGAGCCTAGAGAGGAACCACTGCAGGGGAATGCCTTGAATCTGAGGTATTTTCGCATGCTGCCAAATGGGGACTTCGATTCAGAGGCTTATGAGGATGAAAAAGACTGTGACATGGAAGAAGACTCAGAGGAGGTGAAGTTGATTCAGGAAGAGAATAATGGAAAGAAAGTAAGGCGAGTATACTTGGCTTCTTCTTAGACAGTTTTCATGTCTTTCAACATCATGTTTTGGAATGCTCGGGGTGTTGCTAATGAAAACACCCAGATTATTATCAAACGTCTGATTAAGGAACATAGAATCTCTGTGTTGGCGATCATTGAACGGTTGATTAGGCCACGGCCTGAGTTTTTTAGTAGGAAATTTGGTTTGAATTTCAAATGATTTAATTCCAATGGGCAAATATGGATTTTTGTTGATCAGAGTATTGAGGTGGATGGATGGGAGGATTCAGACACTCGGTTAGTTTCGGCAGTCCTTCCGTCCCCTTTCTTTTTATCAGCCGTCTATGGGAAATGCTCCAGGCAAAGAAGGATCCAGATGTGGAATAAGTTAAGGGATATTGCAGTGAAAATGGACGGTCTCCCGTGGGTTGTGGGAGGGGATTTCAATATTTTTCTGTCGGAAGATGAGAGAAAGGGAAGTACAAATAAAAGAGACAGAGAAATGCTAGATTTTGCAGAAGCTATTTCTGACTGCCAATTATTAGATTTGGGAGCGGATGGACCTAAATTCACTTGGTCGAGAGGGGAGGTTTTTGAGAGGTTAGATAGAGTGTTGATCGGTCAAGGTTGGGCGAATATGTTTGAGGCAACTAGAGTGACGAATCTGCCACAAATTCTTTCAGATCACTGTCCTCTGCTGGTTGCATGTAAACTTCCAGGACCGAAAGTTAGGCCACCTTTTAGGTTTCAAAACATGTGGATTCGACATCATCCTTTTCTTGAGGAAGTGGAGAGGAGTTGGAAGGAAGGCACATGGGCTCGTGGAATGATCAATGTATAGATTAAGCTTAGTCGGCTGAAAAAAGTGTTAAGGCTGTGGAATAAAATAGTTTTTGGGAACATCTTTGAAAGGATTGAAAGAGCAGAAAGGTTGGCACAAGAGACTATCTTGTTATATGAACAAGTGCCATCACAAGAGCGAAGAATGGAGATGAATAAGGCTGCTGCTGAGTACTTGCTAATAATCAAGATGGAAGAGGACTACTGGAGACAGAAAGCGGCGGTTAAGTGGGTGGCTGAGGGGGAGAGAAACTCGAAATTCTTCCAAGGTTGGGTGAAACAGAAAAGAACAAAGTCCAGGATTCATGCAATCGGAGATGGGGATCAAACTCTCACTGAAGATGCAGAGATAAGAAGTTCGGCAGCCAATTATTTCCAAAACCTATTGACCTCAGATGAAGGTAGCCTTGGAACTCCAGAATTGGATATTCTAGCCTCTTTTCCTGCTGATGTAGAGATGGGGGAGTTAGAGGAGACCCCGGAGGAAGGGGAAATAAGGAAGATTGTTTTTGAAATATGTGCAGAAAGCGCTTCGGGGCCAGATGGGTACTCGGCACTGTTCTTTCAAGCTTATTGGGAGATTATTAAAAAAGATATGGTTGATGCTGTGGCTGAATTCTTTGAGGGAGTGCCAATTCCTAGATGAATAGCTGCTACCATGATTGTCCTCATCCCAAAGAAAAAGTGTCCAACCAAATGGTCGGAATTTCGTCCGATCAGTTTGTGTAATGTGATGAACAAGATCATATCCAAATTACTTGCAAAGAGAATGGCTCCCCTTTTGCCTTTGGTAACAGTTCCTAACCTAAGTGGCTTCATTAAGGGGCGTTTGATTAGTGATAATGTCCTGCTGGCAAAAGAGTTGTTTCATGAGATTTGGAAGGGAGTTACTTCACCAAATATGGTCCTGAAATTGGATATGGAAAAAGCTTATGATCGTGTCCAATGGTCGTTTCTTCTCTCGGTCATGAAAAAGATGGGGTTCTCGGAGAAGTGGGTGAAATTCATTGAACATTGCATTTCGCCTTGTTGGTTCTCGGTGTTGGTTAATGGGAGCCCAGCTGGTTTTTTCAAATCTACCCAAGGTTTGAGACAAGGAGATCCTCTATCTCCTTCGCTGTTCATTCTGTCTGCGGAATATTTATCAAGACAATTGGATCGCCTCATCTTAGGAAAGAAAGAAATGATATTCCGTTCTGCGAGGTACTCAATGGGGGTCTCACATTTAGCATACGCGGACGATATCATCATATTTTCTCAAGTACAGAGATCTGCTATTGAGAATATTCTAGATTGCCTTAGACATTATATGGATGTTTCGGGACAAAAAGTAAATGTGGGGAAAAGTTGTTTCTACATTGACGAGAGGTACAATTCCTGGGAGTGCCTATCTTTCGGGGTCGGAAGCGCACAAGTCTGTTTATGTAAAATTCATTGCTGGAGTCATAGACACTTGTCCTTTGGGGGACGGCTCCTGCTGATTAAAAGTGTTTTGGGAGCAATTCCAATTCATATATTTCAAACTTTGGAGCCAACAAAAGGGGCTCTAAAACAAATCGAGCAAGTGTTGGCAAAGTTCTTGTGGGCTTCCTGTCACACCCAGAATAAAATCCACTAGATTAAATGGCAAAGGGTTTGTTTGCCAACGGGGGAAGGCAGCCTCGGCATTTGCAAATTGAAGGATATTGTGGAAGCATTTAGTGTCAAAATATGGTGGAGATTTAGGGAAAGAGATTCTTTGTGGGAAAAGTTTATGGCTAAGAAGTATTGCTCGGTGGCGTTCCCGATTGTTCTAAATAGTTCCAAGCGCTTTAGCCCAATGTGGAGACAAATTTTTAAGGCCGGGACTAAGCATTGAAACCAGATTAGATGGATACTGGGAAAAGGGGACATCAGTTTTTGTGAGGACATCTGGCTGGCTGATGTTCCCTTAGCAGATTATAGTGTTACACAGGCCTTCGATCGGTCGCAAAGGGTTCGTAATTTTTGGGAGGGGGATCAGTGGAATGAGGAGGAGCTGTGGCGGTTAAATAAAGAGCAGGGAGTACCGACAGAAGTGATTGAGGAGATTTTGAGGATCCCCTTTGAGCGGGGGGAAAAAGATAGCCTTCGGTGGAAACTAACTCCGAATGGGAATTTTGCGGTTTCCTCGGCGTGGGAACTGGTGAGAGAGAGAGCGGAGAGGAGGGAGGTGCATGACCTTATCTGGGAAAGTTGCATTGGTCCGACAATCTCTGTTTTCATTTGGAGATTATTGGCAAATAGAATCCCGGTCGATTCTAAACTACAATGGAGGGGAGTTGAAATGGCATCAAAGTGTAGGTGTTGTAGGAATCCAAATGTTGAATCCAGGCTGCACCTGTTTGTTAATGGGGATGCAGCAAGGGAGGTATGAGATCATTTTGCAAATTGGTTCCCTCAGGTACCACCTTTTGCGGAGGAGGGGGTTAATGTTGATCTAAGGATCAGATGGTGGCAGAACCATATGAATATAGGTTCGAGGCAGCATATTTGTCGTATTATTCCTTGCCTTGTAGTTTGGTTCCTTTGAACGGAAAGGAATGGAAGTGTTCATCGAGAAAAGGATTTTAAAGTGGAAAATGTGATTAAAAGGACTGTTGGGTATTTGAGAAACTTGTTCCTGGTGAAGCTGTTGAGGGCAGAACAGTGGGACGATTGCTGTCCAAAAGCTGATTTTATGATAGGTTCACCGAGTGTGGTGCGGCCGAGGAAGACAAGGATAGTGCAATGGAGGCCACCTGACGTTTCTTGGATTAAAGTCAATACCGATGGGGTATGTAAAATGGTGTCCGGAAAAGCAGGTGGAGGAGGGGTTATCAGAAATGAAAAGGGTGATTTGTTGGCTGGTTTTGCTGTTGAACTGAAGGCAAGAACAGGTCTTCAGGCTGAGGTTGGGGCAGTTCTTCAAGGGCTGATTTTGGCCAAACATTTTGGAAATCATATATGGATTGAAGTTGATGCAAAAATGGTGGCTGATTGGTTGAGCTCCGGACATCTGGGTTCGGCTGAAGTTCGCCATGACCTATTGAAAATCAGAAAAGAGCTGAAGGGGATCTCTCGGAAAGTCTCACATATTTTCAGAGAAGGCAACAAAGCAGCAGATTACTTGGCTAACTTGAGTGTACAGACGGAGTCAAGTGTAGTCTTCACAAAGAGTGCGGCTCCGGCGCTCGTTAAGGCTCTCTGCAGATTGGATCAGTTAGGACTCCCTAACTTTAGATTTTGAGTTGGGTTTTGTTTTGAGTAAGCTGATATGGCTTGTTATGTGTTGAACTTTTTTGGGAGACGATCCACTTTTGGGATAGTTTTTGTACGACTTTCGTTTGATGATATATAGGGGATGAGGGGCCTACTTCTCCCTCCACCGAGAAGGTGTTAATGAAAAAAAAAAAAAAAAAAAAAAAAAAAAAAAAAAAAAAAAAACGAATCTAGTTATACAATAATAAGTAAACAGAAACCGGCGTGTTATGAGAACAAGCATCTTGATGATCCGAGAGTACCAAAGAGTCGTAATCTCCACCTATGGTCATCTGACGCTATCGTGAAGTAAAAGTAGTTTGGAACCAAAGTTTCGGATAATTCATTTCCCATTCCCTGTAAAGAGTTAAACGAATAAATATCACCACAGTGTAGATGACCAGGAAGATTCATCAACAGCACTTACTTGGGTTCTCATGAATTTCAAATTTCTCGCAGCCCCTTTGATCAAAATAACTCTCTCGTTGGATTAAGACCCTAAATGACTTCTTTTACAAAGTACTATGCCACTATTTTCCATCTTCTCTGTCAAGGTTATGAATCACTTTCAACTTGCTCTCTCATGTTTTCAAATAACCTTCAGTGACCACAATCCCTTTTTGCTCGTTATGTATAAAAGCAATATTTCGACTCTTTAAATTCCTGCCGCAAACTCTCATATTCTGTGCTGTTTTAGTTATGGTCTTCAAAATGATCATATTCCTTTGTAATTGTCTCTTCCAAGGATAATATATTCTTCGATGACCTTTACTTGACCTTTTATGTTCTCAAAAATTCTTGTTGACAAGATCTTCATTTTATATGTGTATTTTCCCTCTTCTAAAATCCAATACGATTATTGTATCTTGCTTTGAAATTCTCCGCAACTCCATATTTAAAGCAAACAGTCCGACTCTCCTTTAACTAGTTTGCTCTCCCTTCTCTATGAGTTATTATTTTCGATTTGCTTATAAACCTTGTGAATTCATTAACGTGACATTGTATCATGATGTTGTTGATCAAATCTTCAATTTCTTACTACTCTCTTTTCTCAAATCTACTTGAAACCAGTCATTTTCGGTCTTACTACATTGGAGCAGCCATCCGGTGCGACCTAAGCTTTTGATTTGACCCTTTGTGTTTTCAAACATGCTTATTTACTAGCTCTTTATTTCTTATGAGTACTCTCATCTTCTAAATTCCAACACAAATTATTGTCCCCTGATTTGAGCTTTTCTGTAGCTCCGCATTTAATGCTGGCAATTTGCTTTCCCTTGACTAATTTCCTCTTGTTGCCCTCTATATGGGTTTCCTTGAGTTGCTTCTATAAACTGAAAGTTTTGGTGCCATTCTCTCCTGACTCTTCCGCTGCAATGTAAATAACGTGCTTATGTTCCTTTGTATCACGCACTCTGATATATTTTGTCAGTTTTTCCAATTTAATTTCATTCATATCTGTTTTGTCGAGATTCCCCTTTCTTCCCCGCTTCTTTAATTCTCCCCTAGTCACGATAAACCGTGTTTGCTATCCTTAGCAAAGTGCGGTCGTGACAGAAATGCCCATATATAATTCTCTATCTTGGTATTATTGGATTACATAAACATAATTAAAGTTATAATTTGGGTAAGATTGAATAGGGGCCTTGTTTTATATTAGGCTATGAGTTAAGCTTAACTATGATATCAAACAATTAAAAATGTCCTTGTCTTATACCCTTGTCTTATAGTAATATTATAATTATTAATTCTATACCAGCAATTTTATGTTTGTCCCAATATTTGTTTTACAAGATAAACATAACTAGGAAGCCAAAAAAGATAGTAAGATATAAGTGGTTCTTTTATGGTGAAAATATTCAATGGACCATTTATATCAAAGTGACATAATGAAACGATGTGCCAACTAATTAATCTCGGACCAATAGAAATATAAATAGCTCACATGCCAAATAATATAGGCTTTTTAGAAGATATTCACTAAACTACTGTGGAATATTGCACAATCTTAAAATATTAAAATATGCCAATATTTTTTTCCTCCTATATATAATATATTTACATACTTGTATAAATTTAATTTTTATTTTCATATTAGGTTACTAAACATATAACCATTTAATGCAATAGAAATATAGAAAAATGAAATTATGGCATTACTTTTTATTTTTGAACATTTTCAATTATATATATTTTATATAAAAAAAGAGAAAATTATAACCGTAATATTTGAAGCAATACTGACAAAGTGTTGTATGATTATATATAATATATTATTGTTACGGGGAGTTATCAATTGCTAACTCATCATTTAATTGCTAACTACAACTAATTTAAGGCCATAGGATTTTAGAAAACGTGTGATCTACTATTTGCCACGTGTAATTTTTGTTTTTATTAATAAAATAAAAAAAGATACAAAAAACTGCAAATTAGGGTTTTGGATGAAAATGTTAATATAGTGTTTCAAAAAGATCAACACAATGCTTTGAGAATGTCAACATAATGTTTTAAGAATGTTAACCCATTGCTTATATTGACATTCTACATGTATTATATTGACATATTTTATAAAATATGTTCACATTTCTGCTTGTACGAAAAAATTAAAAAATTTTGATTTTTTTTTCAAATTTTGACGTAAGAACATATGCATGTAGGATATCATTGGAATCCTTATCAAATTATCTTTAATTTGATATATATTATATGAATTTATAGTTTTGAGATTTCTTTTAAAAGTTAGTTATAACTAAACATAGTTAATTGACATTAATAGCCCTATTGATATTTCTTGGAATTAATCCTATGGTCTTATTGACGTTTTTCGTTCATCGTATTGACATTTAAGGATTAATGATCTTAGCCCTTAATTTGAATATCTAATGACTATTATTTAGTTGTAGTTAACAATTAAGTTATGAGTTAGCAATATAACACTCCCCTTGTTCTTATATGATGTATATATAATTATGTATGTAACGGCCATAGGAGGAAAAAAAGATATTGATGATTTCTATATTTATATATATAAAATATTCTATAGAAGTGATTTACTGTATATCTTTCATAAAAGTGGTTTAATTTAAAATTAATTCTATTAGTTAACTAGTTTAGTTGGACATGAGTCATTTATGTTGCATTTGTTAATAATTAATTAGTTTGGCGCACCACCTAATTTTGGTATAGTTTAAAACTAATTATATTAGTTGACTAGTTTAGTTGGACATGATGCATTTATGTTGCATTTGTTAAATTTAATTAGTTTGGCACACCACATTTTGGTATGATGGATTCAATCTATGAGCACACGTGATGAGAAATAGGTAGTTGAAATTTGATATGTACTCTATTTAAACAGCATTATGCTGTCTTACATCCATGTCCAATTAGTCGGTAGGAATTGAAAAGTAGGAGCTCCGATGGCCGGCAATAGACCTCATGTGTTGGCCGTTCCAATCCCTCTCCAAGGCCACGTGAAGCCGCTCATGAGCCTCTGTCGCCAAATAGCCAAACACGGCGTTAAAGTCACCTTTGTCAATGCCCATTCTATTCATCACAAAATACTTTCTGCATCTCAAAAACAACAAGAGGAAGACAAAGAAGATGATTCCTGCCACAGTATAGTGATGGAAACTGTTCCCGACGGTTTCACTCCTGAAGACGATCCAAACAACCACTCTACGCTGCTCGAAAATCTCCCAAGGACAACGCCACAAAGCTTAACCGATTTGATTCAAAGGATCAACACCTCCAATCCTTACGAGAAGGTTACCTGTCTCATTGCTGATATCGCATTTTCATGGATTTTTGAAACTGCAGAAAAGATGGGAGCCGAGCCTGTCGCCTTTTCCACACCTTCCGTCGCCAATTTGGCCTTCATGCTTCACACTCCCAAACTCTTAGAGCAAGGAATTCTTAATATAAATGGTAATACTTAATCATCCCTTTTGTTTAAGTTTTTTTTATCACTATTATTACTATCTTCTGTGAATAATATCTTGGGACTTAGCTCGAAGCGGACAATATATATATCCTAACAAATTAAGTGCAGGATCTCTCCAAACTGGGGATGTAGTTAGTCTTTCAAACGATATACCTTCTTGGAGGAATGGTGAATTTCTATGGAGTTTCTCTAGAGACCCGGAAATAGAAAAGGTGATATTCGAATTTACAACCAACGGATTCAAAGACGCTAGTAAAGCAAAGTGGTTGCTTTGCAACTCTTGTCATGAGCTCGAACCTGCAGCTACAGAATTGGTCCCCGACCTCTTGCCAGTAGGGCCCTTAAATTTACTCGACTCCAACAATGTCGAATCCACCAATTTCCTCTATGAAGATTCATCTTGTTTACGCTGGCTGAATACCCAACCAGATAGATCTGTGGTGTATGTTTCTTTCGGAAGCTCGGGAGTTTTCTCTCAGCAGCAGATGGATGAGTTGGCTTTCGGGCTTGAGCTATCGGGCCGGGCTTTTCTATGGGTCGTCCGGCCCGATCTCGCCAATGGGTCACCGGTCGTGTACCCTCTTGGGTTCGGGACTGGTCTCGGGAAGATTGTGGAATGGGCACCTCAAAAAAGAGTCCTGTCACATCCGTCCATTGGTTGTTTCGTGTCTCACTGTGGATGGAACTCGACAATTGAAGGTGTGAGCAATGGGGTCCCTTTCCTATGTTGGCCGTATTTAGGTGACCAGTTGCATAATGAGAGGTACATTTGTGAAAAGTGGGGGATTGGATTGAAAATTGATTTTGATGAAGAGGGGATTAGATCCAGATATGAAATCAAGAACAAAATTGACATGCTGTTTTCTGATAATAAGTTAAAGGAAAATGCACTGAAGCTAAAAAAAAAGTTGAAGTAAAAAACAATAAATTATAAATGTAAATAGATAGTATATGTATATACTCTTAGTCGGTGAAGGAGATGTTTCTAGATAACTAAATTGAGGATACCTTTAGCAATTCAACCTTAATTGTTGAGTTTAATTTTAACCATCAACAATCATGGTAGAATTGTCAAAAGTCTCCCGGATTTAGTTTTATAGAGAAGTCTTCTTCACCGATTAGAGTATATACAAATACAATTATGTAATTGTATTTGTATATTTTAAAATTGAAACAAATTGAAAAAAAATAAAATAAAGGAAAAGGACTTGAGCCCAACTTAAATTTAAAATTTAAGTTGGGTTGCCTACGTATCCTTAATGCCCGATTACATTAAGGAATCAAAGTCCACGTAGTTCTCTTACCTTACTTACCTATCCGGCTATCGGCGGACGGCGGTAGACCTCCAACTCATTCTTCTTCTTGTTGTTCATCTTCGTCGGGGTAGTAGTCTTGGTCATTTTGTACTTGGGTGTTCCAATCTGGCTCTTGGTCTCTAATGTCAGCCGAACACCAATCATCAAGTAACATGGTGGCTTCCATATTTTGGCCGGTTAGTCTACTTCTTCTATCGTCCAAGACGTTGCCTCCAACACTAAAAGCGGACTCGACGGCGACAGTGGAAGCCGGAATTGAAAAAATCTCCTTGGCCATTGATGCAAGTATGGGAAAATCTTTCTCATGTGTTCCCCACCAATCGAGGACGTCGATTTGGTTGGGAACGGGACCTTCATCTTCATTCAAAGAAAAACGTGAGTCAAAATATAAATCTAACTCACTTACCGTCCTCGCCGACGAACTGCCGCCGGTGGTGTAACCGTATAGGTCGGCCAATTGGGATTGTGCGTCGGGGTCATCATCTTGAAAGAACCCAAAATTGTGTTGTTGTTGAGGGGTGGGCCGTTGTCTCACTTGGTGGGTACTGTTGTACTTGGCTTCGTATTCGGCAAAGAGAGCTCGTAACTCAAACTCAAATGCATGTTTGATGACGGAGAGATTGGGGAGGTTTATTTGGAATACTTCGGACAAACGTACATTGTAGCTCTCATTGGTGTCCTTTTGCAAATCTCGAAGTGGTTGAAGATCAATAGAACCAAAATTCGTGTAATAAAATTCTAAAATCTTCAACGTACCGGCTAATTTCCATTTCGGATCCAAAACCTTTGCAATCAAAAACACTGATGGAATCTCACGGAAATACTTAAGCCATTTGTCAATCATATAATATAAAACACACATCAACTCAGGATTTGAGACGGAATTTTTCATAGACGTCTTAAAACCAAGTGATATGTACATGCAATGCTCTAAAACACGAACAGATGTGCAATAATAAACACCGGATAACTCAACAGTTGCATTTTTGAAACCTTTGAACAATTTAAACAAACTCATGCTTTGCTCCCAACATGCATGCGTTAGATATAAATCATCAACGGGATTAGTCCTAAAAAAATCAATCAAATAATCTATATGCTCCAAAGTAGAGTTCAAACAATCATATGTGGAGTTCCATCTAGTAGACACATCAAGAGAAAAATTTGTGTACCTTATTTTCTTTTGACGACAATACTTTTTCCAAGCCTTACCAATAGGAATCTTCCAATGGATCAAGCTTACGGCAGTTCTAATAGGATCAACATGTTTTTGCCACAAAGATAGAGCATCTTGTACACATAAATTTAAAATATGACAAATGCATCTTTGATGAAAATACTTACCATTTATAACCGGGGCACAAGCCGCAATTAAGTCGGCAATACTTGCAGTGTTAGCGGTTGCATTATCAAAACCAACAGAAAAAACCTTATTGCACAATCTATATTCATTCAAAACTTGAATAATTAAAGCAGCAATTGCGGGTGCGGTATGTGGTGTAGGAAATTGTCTAAAACCAATCAAACGCTTGTGCAACGTCCAACTATTGTCCAAAAAATGACATGTAATGCCCATATAAGAATTTCTTTTAAAAGCATCAGTCCACACATCAGAGCAAATATTTACTTTGTGACCCAGGGTGGACAAAAGACGTATTACTTCTCTTTGTTTTTCAAAAAATTGTCTGTTGTTAGATCTTTGGTGTGAAGTTGCGGGTATTCTTTTAGCACCCACATTAAAAGCGGTTTGCATAGTGACTTCATATTTTTTGTCATCAAAAAAATTGAAAGGCAAATGCTTCATTGCAGCCCATCTAACCATAGCATCTTGAGCGACTTTATGATCATATTTAAAAAGAGGCGTACCTGTTGTTTCAGACGCACCGGTCGGGAAGTTTAGTTGGGTTTGGGATTTAGCGGTCCCATATTCGATCGGATGCTTTGTCTTTAAATGACGATGGAGAGTACCATAGCCCCCACCGGCCGAAAATGGGTAGAATTTATCGCAATAGTTACAATATGCCACAAATTCACCGGTCTCTTCTTGAGTGGTTCCATCTAGTACCGGGACTTTTTTATAATGTTTAACAAAAATATCCGATTTCAACGCCTTCTTAGTTTTACCTCGCCCGGTTTGAGTTTGAGGAGGAGGAACCGCTTCATCATTTTCACCAACTAGTCCGGCGCTCGTCGGAGGATATTGTTCCGATCCTCCACCTCCAGTTCCACCATTACCATCGTCGTCGTCGGATGATAAATGCACGTCCCCATAAGAGTGATAAGACTCGTAACCTTCGCCGCCACCGGCACCCATATGGCTAAGTACCATGGCAGCCCTATGATCTTCTTCGGCCTACAAATAAATGTGTAGTTGTAAATAAATGTGTAGTAAAAAAAACTAGAATAATTTATATATTATATATAGTTATGAATTTAAATAGAATTTGTAAAATTTCCAACAACTTACTTGCAAACGCATAGCGGTTTGTCGGGAAACCTCATCCATAACCTCACGACGGCTAGGGCGCCTTGATTTCCGACGACCACTTTCATCTTGGTCTTGGGCAATTCCCTTGCCCCGATCACCACCACGACGAGATGAAGACATTTTGGAAATTGAAAAATAAAGAGAGAGACGAGAGTATGATATTATGATAGTAGTGAGTAGTGACTAGTGAGGAATGATATTATGATAGACAATTGAAGTAAATTATAAGAACAACAACTTGAGCAAATTAGAGAGAATGGAGGTAGAGATGAGAGAAATTGTGAGATTGAGAAGAGAAATCCTTGTTAACACAAGAATGGGGTGAGTAGAAATGAAGGGGAAGGGGGGTATTTATAGGAGAAAAAATCAGAATTAATAAAAAAAAAAAAAAAAAAAATTTGAATTTTAAACCGCCGGTTTGCCTGCCGTTCTGCACCCTACGCCTGCAACCCTAGCCTCTGCCGCCTGCAAAGCTGCCGGAACCGCCGGTTCGGCCGGAAACCGGCGGTTTGGTACACGGTTTCTGACAGAAACCGGCGGTTTCTGCACCCTACGCCTGCATGCCTATACCCTAAACACTGAAAAGTTGTCGGAACCGCCTAACCGGCGGTTTGGAACCGCCGGTTACGAACCGGAGGTTCCGGTTCTCGTTTTGGTGTGAACCTGAACCGGCCCGCCTAAACCGCCGCCCCCTAGCCGGTTCCGAACCGCCGGTGACGGTTCCGGGCCGGTTCGGTTTGGGGACGTCTAATGCAAACATAACATTCAATTATAGTTCCATTTACTAAATTGTTACTCCATCCTCACCATTGAGTGTATCTTCAGTATTTAGTTGGTTAAAAAATGCTATAGCTTGTCCCACAGCATAGTACACATTTCATTATTTTGGAGTACCCTAAATAATTATATTGTAGAAAACGTAACGTAGTCAAGGGCTTTAGGCCTTTTAATGTGATCAATAATTTTTGGCCTTTCACCTAAACCCTTAAATATTTTATGTGTTTTGATTGAAAAGATCTTTTATTCGATATTCCCTTCGTTCCAACTAATTTTTGGCCTTTCACCTAAACCCTTAATTATATTCTTTTTTTTGGGACGTCCCAATAAAGTTAAGTCAATTTCTTAAATTTCGTGTTTAGAAAGAATGCCTCAGCAACCTAAGGACGAGGGAGTATATACAACAACAAATTAACTGCAGTTTATTCGAATTTGTAATACAAATTACCATATACTCCATCTGCCCCACACTGCCCCATATAATTTGTCACTATTTGACTCGGCACGAGTTTTAAGAAAGTAGGTTGAAAAAGTTAGTGGAATGTGGGTCATACTTTTATATATTAGTTTTATAATAAAATGTGAGTGAGGATGAATTAGTGAAATGTGGGGTCTACTACCAAATATGGTAAAAGTGAAGGTGACAAATTTTTAAGGAAGAACGAAAATGGAAATAAGTGACAATTTTTTTCAAAACTGAGGGAGTATAAAATGATAATGAATACTCCTTTCATCCCATTCAAACTGTCCACCTTCCTTTTTTAATTTTTCCCACTCAAAATGTCAACTTCTATATTTGGAAATAAATCTTTCTCTTCTCTCCTCATTAACAAATTTAACTAATTTTTTTTGTTTACCCTCCTAAAATCTCGTGCCACTAAAAAAATGTGGACATCTTAAATGAGACTGGAGGAATAGTTAAAGTAAAGGAAAAATGAAATAAAATAGAGAATAATGTAAGGAAAATTGTTCTCTTCATTATTCTCTCTCATGACCACTCAAGGTAATTAAGCCATAAATTACTAGTATAAACCATAGCGTTCATTTTGAAATAAATTAAACTTTATGTAATATCCCGTTGTATTAATAACATTTGACGTTTGTTAATATCTTCGTTTATCAAGTAAATGATTATATTAAAGTGAGTAGTACTTAGAACTACTATGTTTTGTTACTATAAATCCTTTGTGGTTTTATTAACCAAGTGCCATTGTGAAAAAAATATTATGCTCTACGAGTTGTCGTACAAGGAAATACAAGTTAGTAAGTAATTGTCCATGTACAATTGTAGCTCATATGGATATTATATGTCAATGTACAGGAAATAGTCATTTCTCTACAAGTGAGAAATGGACAAGCATATTTAATTTATTCTATTACAAAGGCGAGTTAAAGTTTCTCCAAAAAGCATGCTCCTACAAATGAAAAGACCCGTCAACGCTTAGTAATTTATACACGGTAAATGGAACAATGTTAATAGTGATGCAATAATATGAATGCATAACCAGTGAATAGTGACTTGTTTGACAATTTCTTCATGCATAAATCAAAGGCACGAGATGAATTCTTTTTTTTCAAACCCTTCATTATTTCCCTTCACATACATTGTTTGAAGAAAAGTAGTATAAAAAGCAGGTGTGATGCAAAACGTATAGAGAAATTGACTGAACAGAGAAGAAATTCAGAGAAACCCTAGTTTCAATGAAAACGAAATATTATTATCAAAAATTAACTGCGGCCCAAAACAAAAGCAACGCTATTTATAAGCGTCAAAAAAACCCTAGAAGTTCAAAAGGAAATAAAATAGAAAATTAAAAATTAAAAATAAACCCGAAAAAACAATAAATTGCAGTTTTCGCCCCCTAAACGATGTCAGATGGCCAAAATCCATTGTCCATAAGTCGCGATGAGTCCGATACCAAATTGCATTTCGCATTTACCGTGCGAATTTCAAATCATTCTAACACCGCAGGTTTTTGCCCAATTTCTACGTTGAAACTACATCATACTCCCGGCCCGATGAGTCCGGAAGTCATGCGGCGGTCCGTCGCCGGAGAAATAGACACTATGGACTCCAACGCGGCGCCCGCCAGCCAAGGTGTGGCGGCCCGCCGGAGAAAGGCGGCGAATCCGAGATGTCCTAGATTTGCTCCAAGATTTACCATATTTTGAGGATCTTTTCCTTCTACAACAAGGAATAGCTTTTTCCTATAAATAAGACCTCAAACATCATCAAATTAGAGAGCTTATACTTGCAAAATAATTCAAGAGATCAAAAGCTAGAGTACTTCACTTGTGCAAGGAGTTGGAGAAGGATTTCAAGAACATGAAGTACGACAAGGATTCAACCTACGGGTTTTATTTTCTTTAGTTTTATGTTCAAATTGTTATCCCTTCAATCTATGTGTTTAGCTTATTTCATTACGTGTAACTCATAGGATTCTAGGGATGTGTTAGTAACGACTTTGGTTATACGATTCCTTTTTCTGTTTAATATACGTTTTGTTTTTACTTTGTTTCTTCCCTAAGTAGTTCTGCATGATTAAGTGACACAATTTTATATGATTTAATATAACTTGCTTCATAACTGTGAGAGATTTCTAGCGAGTTAGATTCACTTAGTAGACGCTAAGTTAGCTTCCCTTAAAACGGCACTGTTAATTGAGAGTGAGGACTTTTCAAGGATCTTAGGAGCTTTATGGAGTTACGTGTTAGGATTGACAACCCTAATTTTGTAATCAACGTTTGCATCGCATGAGCATAAGCTAGGTCACTCGTCCTATCAAAGTAATAACTGTGCTAGCGTATTGTAGTGTGGAATTTGTATAACTATAACTGTGAACGCACATCCCTTAGGAGGGCAGTTGGGAGGGTTCAGTGGAGACCACCGGATGAGGGGTGGCTCAAGCTCAACGTGGATGGAGCCTTCTCTCAGTCGCTTCAAAGGGCTGGTGGAGGGGGTGTTTTGAGAAATTTTAAGGGTGATATCATTGCTGTTTTTTCTGCAGGTACCGAGGGGAACTCAGGGGTGGAGGCAGAGGCGGAGGCTGCGGCCTTACTCCTTGGAGTGTTGCTGGTCAAGCAGCACGGTAGAAGGATTTGGATCGAATCTGATGCGGATTTGATGGTGAGATGGTTGGCTTCTGGACAGCTCGGTCCGGTGGAAATCTGCACAGATCTTTTGAGGATCAGGAAGGAGCTGATAGGTTTGGAATGGAAAGTTTCGCATATCTTTCGGGAAGGTAATAAAGCTGCTGATTTCCTTGCAGGGGTCGGACTGCATTCGAGAGAACAGGTTATTTATACAGGTTCCTCGGCTCCTGCACGAGTCAAGGCATTATGTCGATTGGATCAACTTGGTCTTCCAAACTTTCGGTTTTGATATGGTTGGCTTTCAGCCTCCTAGTTTCGGGTTATAGAGATGATAATGTAATAGAGTTTTTGATAGTTTGTTTTGTGTTGGACTATTCACTTTTGGGATAGTTTCGTTGTAAACATTCTGGTTTTAATGATATATAAAGGATGAGGGTAGTACTTAACCCTCCACCATAAAGGTGTTTGATGAAAAAGAAAAAAAAAACTGTGAACGCACATCCCTGGGATTCTCTTATCTCTATCGATTGGCTCTGTGTTTTACTCGCATCTAGTTGTTATTAATTTTCAAATATCTTCAGTTTTCAAAAGTTTTCATAACCTTATGTTCTTCCAGATAGTAATTGAGTTCTAGTAGAGGATAGACACTTTGTGTTTGCCTTCCCCATGCTTGATATCTCGGTACTACCATGTTTGATATCTCGGTACTAACCTTTAGCTATACTATATATACTCTATATACTTGCAGGTTTATTTATTGCTAATAAAAAGTGCATCAACCGTCAGGCGCCGTAAAACTTTCGGAAGTCGCCGGTCGCCGTCCGAACTCTAGTTTTCCAGACTTTGCATTTTCGCTCTCTTTTTCGGCTCAAATTTGCACATTTCTCACAAAACACGTCAAAATACCAAATTGTATAAAATATACAATTATTGGACATGTAAAGTGATTTTGACATAAAAAACGGACAAAATAATGGCCTTAAAACAGTGCAAAATCCGAGCGTATCGCCAGCCGTGAAAAGCGGCGAATTAGATTTGACCTAGATTTTTCTCAAAGATTTACCATATTTTGCAAATCTTTTTCTTCTGGGAAGAGGAGCAATTTTTCCTTATAAATAAGCCCTCAAGCTTCATCCAAAATAATCCTCTTTTTGCAAGGAGTTGAAGAAGGATTCAACAGCATCAAAACGACAAGGATTCAACCTACGAGTTTTATTAGCTTTAGTTTTATGTTCTTATTATTTTCCCTTCAATATATGTGTTTAGATTATTACATGATGTGTAACTAAACTTATAGGATTCTAGGGATGTGTTAGTAACGACTTTGGTTATAAGATTCCTTTTTTTCTATTTAATATCCGTTTTGTTTTTACTTTGTTTCTTCCCTAAGTAGTTCTGATGTTGCATGATTAAGTGACACAATTTTGTATGATTTAATATAACTTGCTTCATAACTGTGAGAGAGTTCTAGCGAGTTAGATTCACTTAGTAGACGCTACAGTTAGCTTCCCTTAAAATGACACTTGTTAATTGAGAGTGAGGACTTTTCAAGGGTCTTAGGAGCTTTATGGAGTTACTTGTTAGGATTGACAACCCTAATTTTGTAATCAACGTTTGCATCGCATTAGCATAAGCTAGGTAACTCGTCCTATCAAAGTAATAACTGTGCTAGGGTATTGTAGTTTGGAATTTGTATAACTATAACCGTGAACGCATATCCCTGGGATTCCCTTATCTCTATCGATTGTCTCTGTGTTTTACTCGGATCTAGTTGTTATTTAATTTCAAATATCTTCAGTTTTCAAAAGTTTTCAAAACCTTCTGTTCTTCCATATAGTAATTGAGTTCTAGTAGAGGATAGACACTTTGTGTTTGTCTTCCCCGTGCTCGATATCCCGGTACTTACCTTTAGCTATACTATATATACTTTGTATACTTGCAGGTTTATTTAGTGCTAATAAAAAGTGCATCAACCGTCGGGCGCCGTAAAACTAGCGGCGGTCACCGTCCGACCTCTAGTTTTCCGGACTTTGCGTTTTCAGGCTCTTTTTCGGCTCAAATATGCACATTTCTCACATAACACATCAAAATACCAAATTGTATAAAATATACAATTATTGGATGTAAAGTTATTTTGACATAAAAAACGGACCAAATAATGTAATTATTCTACCAAATCTTTCCATACTTCAAGAGATCTTGCCTTACTTTATTTTAGTCAATATTCAAAAAATCCATGCCTTGTTTAAAAGGCATAGAAATCGGCCCCTTGCCTTGCTTCATGGAGGATTTTCCTTATTTTATTTTGCTCCATGATATTTTATTCTATATGGAAAAATACCAAAAACAAAACCATGGCTAATCCCCTAGCCTATATTTTCGAAAATTTGGAGAATATTACCATACTTCTATTTTTGTTAATTCTTCTTCCCTACTTCACAATATTATTTTATTTTATTTATTTAATTGGGAGAATGAGATCTTACCAAATATCCTGTTCTAATTACCTAAAGATCTTGTTGAGTACTATAAATAAGAGAAACCCCTAAACCTAAACCCCATAATTTTCGGCCCCCTCACTTCCATTCAACTCTCTCAATTTTCTTCCACTTTAGAAGTTTAATCCGAGGATATTGAAGAACCAAGTCTCTACTTTGTTTCTACCGATTGATTTTTCTCTAAAAGGTATTTTTGCTTAAGAGTTATGTTTATTCTTCTTCTACCTCTTCTTTTCTTTTTCTTCCAACCGATTTAATCGGTGTTCTTGAACCTTCATGCATATTAATTGAGTGAAAATGGGATAAGAAGGGATATGGGACGACGTGTGTGTGTATGTGTGTGTGTGCCGAGAGTGCGTGAGGTGTGTGTGCTGTGTGTGAGAGTTATGCGTGTGAAGTGTGTGTTGTGTAGTGCGTGCTTGATGGCTAAATACTTTTGTAATGACATATGATGATAGATCTAGGGTTGAGATGCTAAGAAATATATATATGTATGCTAAGCGTGATTTGAAATTAGTAATTTATGATGAGTGTGACTTGAAATTATAAGTTATGAAGATTTAGGCGAATCGATGGGAAAGAGTAAAAAGTAGCGGTGACATGCATAAGTTAAGCAGCTATAATTCAACCCAATTGCGTGAATACGTGCCTGTGTGAATTTAAAAGGCTGAAACCCCTGGTTTGCTATAAGCCGCATAACGGAAAAGCGAAACTACTGGAAATCTAAGCAGTCGAGGTGGGCTTTACTCTCAAAACTCTCTTTTATTTTGTCAAAGATAATTATCGGAGCTATAAGGGTGGTTTAACTCGTTATGCCATGCCTATGTTTGTTTTATTGTGAGATTGTGCGCCCGATGCCTAGTGTGTGAGTTCGCTCCATTGGGCTATAGGGCTATGGATATGATATACGAATTCGGGTCTCGAGTATAACAGCCGCAAAACCTACTAGGCTGTGTACACGAGAGGATCGGGAGCCGTCCTAGCTAGTCGGCCGGTCTCGTGGGCGAAAAGCGTGGCCACACTTTCGTCGCACCATGGAAAGATTGTGATATGTAATTGTGGAATCTGATGAGAAAATGAGGAGTTATTTTGACTCGGCTAGTCTATGGAAAATATTTTGTGATACTCTTGATATTCCTTTTAACTGTTTAAAACTCGAGTTCCACCGAGCCTGACGTCTCCGACGCTGCTGTATCGACGTCGCTCCGCCGGAGCTGCTGTCGCGTCTCTGGCGTCAGCGGTGCTGCTGTCTCGCGAAACCACCGTTGCTGCTGCTGCGACATCTCCGACGTTGCTGCCGCCGTGTCGCAGCTGCTCCGGTGTTGCTGTTCGCTGTTGCAACGCCTCTGGCGCTGCTGCTGCATCGTCGCTTGTGCGACGTCGTCTCTGCAGCCGCCGGCGCTGGTGCCCGGTGATCTCCGACGCTTCTGCGTCGACACCTCTCCGCAGCTGAATGGCCGCCGCTGTTCTTGCGGAAGACTCCCGAGAAAGAATATGGAATTAAAACATAGTTATTCAATTCCTAACATAATCATGACACATATAATCATGACGTCAAGAAATCATTATATTTAATCAAAGGAATATGGAATTATTCCGTCGAGCAATTCCGTATAGGAAGATAATGATGTGCGGCTCCAATTTGTAGCATACGTGTTCTTAATGTTCGAACTTTGTTGACTTGAACAAAAACACATAAGCAACGAAAAACAAGTGCGATCAAACAATTCACATAACATGAAATTAATCCACATAATTAGAGCTAAAAATTAGCTCTGATACCAATTGTTGGGATTTGGTGCCCCTTGCACATCGGAAGACTTGTACAAAACAAATAAATCAGACACATGAGATCTATTTGACCGATTATGCGATTAATCAATTCACATGTTAAACAGATAATTGCATGCTAGAACGCAAATAATTCATGCTTAAAGAAAATAAATCCTAAACATGAATTCTATGGTTTAGAGTTACCGATTCGATTCTCCAAAGAATCGACGATTGCTCGCGCCTTCTCCACGTGATTATCTTCAATACTAGACCACAGATCTTCTGACTGGTTCCCGAACTGTATCTCGATATCAGGGTGGGCTGATCTTATCAAAATACTAGGACTCAAATAAAGAAGACAGAAGATTCCTCACGGAGAAGAGCTGAATAATTTTCGAACTCCTCTACTAATTAGAGAGGGGGGCGAAAATTTCCTCTACTAATAATTTTGTTTCTGTCTTACCTTTATTCTCCTATTTATATTAAGTTCATATTGGGCCCAGTCAGGGATCTATGGAATGTTTTGGATATGGGCTCCTCCAATTAGCTTTTTACTAATTAAATTGAACCCCAATTTAATATAAGCTTTTAATTGGAATATTACGAGCAGCCACTACAGAAGTAATATTGCATTCCCCATCCAAATCTGAAATTAAAAGTAATCCGGATTTCCGTTGTTTATATTATTTATTTCCCGCACTTAAGATATAAATGTCCATTAATTAATTAATTTGTGCTATGGACTTAATTAATTAATATCTTATTAATTCCAAGAGTGGACTTAGCAAGAAACATTTATTTATTATTCATAGAGTAATAAAACTCCAACTGGCCAGTTTTTCGAATAATAAATCCTTGTTCGAGCTCCTCTTGAGGACATTATCAAACGAGACTCACCTCGTGCACGATTCAACATAATAACAATCCTAGCACCGCTAGATATTAATCACCACTACCCAATATATCAGGATTATTGGGTTGCGAAAACCCGCACCATTTGATAAGTCAAAGTAGTACATAATCAATACCGTATGCTCAATGCTAACGTATGTAGATTAAGAAATAGTTATTTATCAAGACCTAGTCTTTCAGTAGATAGCATAAAGACACGTCTTGCTGTTAGATCCATTCAGTGCTATACCACACCAACGTCATCTTATTTCAGTAAGGCTTAGAAATAATCGGATCGACATTGCAACCTTTCATGATAGGTAGTCTAAGCCTATCTCGGGTTGTGAAATTCTTCTTTTTCTTTTGCAAAGCATTGCATAGAACCGACTGTGTTACCTTAAAGTGGACGACGCCCACAACCAGTCTACTAAGCAAAAGACTTAGACTTTGTTTGCTTCTTATACATTTAAATGTTTATAAATGCACAAGCAAACACAATGCACAAGCAAACACAATGTAATAATATATTGATTCTATTTGTGCGTAACTGCTCGAATAATACTGAATCGGGTTAAAAATGGATTATAGAGTTTTACGTTTTACGTATACAAGCAAGACTCTATTCGAGCGAAACTTGTTCGAAACATGCTTTTCAGTATACCAAACCTAACAGTATACTGGTGAGATCAAGCACACCCGATATCAGTTTACAGTCCGGGAACCAGACAGAAGATCCGTGGTTTAGTACTGAAGATATTCACGTGGAGAAGGCGCTAGCATGTTTTGGGTTTTAATTAATTTAAAGCATGATTTATATGAGTTATGAGCATGATACATGTGATTATTGCGCGAATAGAATTTTTCTAAATAATTGACTAAATAGATCAGGATTATTATGTAATCGATTTATGTACGCTTCCGCTGCCAACCCCTTCAATTGGTATCAAAGCCAGTCTTTGGCTCTGATTATTTAGATTTAAATTTCGTGAAATTCATGTATGAATGCATTTTAGTTTTCGAAGCATGTTCTTGTTTTTAGTTGTTATTATATTATGAATGATGAATTCGAAAACATTCGAAACAAAGAAATCAAATATTTCGAATGCACGAGATGTGTGATAAGTCGACGCGCAGACGCGCAGACGTGAGTGGACTCATGCACGCCGCCAGCGAAACCGCCAGTCCCCGCGAACTCCAAGCAGACGCGGCCGCTTGAGTGGGAGCGTTGGAGCGATCATGTGGGGACGTGAAAACAAGCGAGGGCTCGTCCACGCCGCCGGCAAGACCACAACGCCGATTCTCCTCAGCCTCGCGGCGGTCGACGATGGTGGAGTCTGGCGGAATCCGATGCTCGTCCGAGAGCAGCAGTGGTTTATCCACCGAGGAACCCTAACCCTAACCGAACCCTAACCCTAGTCATGCCCAAGTCGTGCGACGCTGAACAGGAGTGACGCCGCTCTATGCGGTCGCGGGTTGTTCTCGCAAGACAACCACCGTGCGCTGGCTGACGTTGACGGATGGAACGCGACGTTGCAGCCTGCACCGTCACGATGCATAGCGTTTTCACGCCGGAGAAGAAGGACAGAAGTGGTTTCCGGCGAGAACTCGACAGTCAACTGCCGCTCCGGCGAGATATTCATCGGAAATTTCGTCGTCGTTGATCGTGCGAACCTCGATCATGAGATAATGATGAAATATCATTTTAATGATTATTTAATTCCTAAATTAAAAGATATCATTAAAAATATTATTATTTAATGAAAATAAAATACTTTGGGAAGATTTCCCTAGATTTTAAGAATATTTAGATTATTGACCATATCAATGGATATATTTTATTTCTAGATGATATGGACAAGAATAATTTAATTTTTTCCTAAATATTATATATCTAGAATCCTAATAAGAATAGATATGTAGGATTTCATTAAATAATATAATATTATTCTCTTCTCAATCTTAATAAGGAATTAATTTAAGTTTATTTATTCATATCAGTCCATGATATAAATAATTTAATTATTTTAGATACATCTTATAGAAGACATGAATATGGATTAAAATTTAGTAATTAATATATTATCCTTTAATAAGATGTTTAAAAGATTATAAAAGTTTTAATTATCTGGCCAATTAAATGCCAACATAATTTAATTTAGCCTTTAATCCACACTAAGGCTAAGGATAATTAATTAAAAACCATAACTCAAATATCTACGCGATAATTACGAACTAAGTTTGTATATGGTCTCCATCGATTGGTCCACAACTTATGAAGCTACTTTCTGAATCTTATCGCCACCCATGCTTTGGGGACAATAATCCTAAGAAATTACAAATTTCAGAAGTCCAAACAGAATTTACGAGATAGCTTGGTCTAGTTATCAATCCATGAACATTGTTATGGGAGTGGGTTGTAGAAACAAGATTCTGTAATGCTAAATCTGATGGTCGTGCCTAGGCAATACTTGGCGGCCATGTCATGCTGCGGTCTCTGGACTATTCGTCGGTGTTGTGACTAGTAAAAATGTTAAAATTTTAATGGGTATTGACCTCTGCTTGAGGGTACAAAATTTTAATTTTACAGTTGTGAGAATTTGAAAAGTTTTATGGTAAATATTCTGTTTTGTACTGCAAACTAAATCGTCAAAATGTAACTCAATTCTCTTTCTGTAATTCTTAAAGAAAACAAACTCGAGGGCCAAAATTACATAGAATGGAAACAAAATTTATACATTGTTCTCACGGCTGATGAGTACAAGTTTGTGTTCACTACTCCAAGACCTCTAGTGCCGGCGGCTAATGCTGCGCAAGCAGTGCGAGATGCGCATAAACGGTGGCATAAGGCGAATGAGATGTTAAGTGTTATATGTTGGCCTCCATGTCAATAGTGCTTAGACATCAGCATGCTGCCATGGCGACTGTCGTCGGGATTATGCAAAATCTCACGAATCTCTTTGGTACTCAAAATCGAACGGCTAAGTCTCAAGCCTTTCAGAGTATCATGGCTAAGACTATGAAGGAGGGTTCATCTGTGTGGGACCATGTCCTCGAGATGATGAGCCACCTCAGTCAAATTGAGGTTTTTGGAGGCGTCATTGATGTCGAGTCCCAAGTTACTATCATCCTTCAAAGTCTGCACCCTAGCTTTCACCAGTTAAAGCTCAATTTTGAGATGAACAAAAGAAACTACACCTTGGCTGAGTTGTTGACTGAACTTCAGTCAGCAAAGGATCTCATGAACCAAGGTAAGGCTGCGATGGTTAGTTCGACACATCTTTCCTCTGGCCCTAGGTTTGGCGCAGGAAAGAAGAAAGTGACGAACCAGGTCGTGGCTAAGGAAGCTAAGGGAAAGAAGAGAGGAGGTCAGGTAAGAAGCAAACAGGAAAGTGTTTCAAGTGTGGTGAGAAGGTGCATTGGAAGCCAGAATGCCCCAAAAAGGGTAAGGCTACAGGTATGCACTAAGCTCTAGTTGTCGAGTCATGTTTGGCTTCGACTTCTCATACTTGGGTTATAGACACTAGAGCAACTGATCATATTTGTTTTGATCCTGACTTAATGCAGGTGACAAGACGACTATATGATGGTGATATCGAGGTCCAGCTGGGCGACGATACTAAAGTGGCAGCCGTTGCAGTGGGAGACGTTTATTTGCGTTTTAGTAGTGATAGATTTTTGGTTTTGAAGAATGTTTTGTTGATACCTTCTTTTAGAAGAAATTTAATTTCAGTTTCTAAATTGGTTTTTTATGGATATTCGATTTCTTTTAATGACCATTGTGTTATTAAGAAAGATGGTTCTTATATATGTCGTGGTATAATGAAAAACAATCTGTACACAATCATATCTACACAATTTAATAATTGCAAATTAGAACTCAATAGTGCATCAAAAATTTCAAAGAAAAGAAAGGAACCTTCAAGTTCAATGAACGAAACGTACTTATGGCACCTTAGACTTGGTCATGCCAACCAAAGGAGGATTCAAACTGAGTCGTTTTCCACGTGTGAATCCTGCTTAGAAGGCAAGATGACTAAGAGACCTTTTAAAGTGAAAGGAAATAGGGCCAAGGAAGTACTAGAACTCGTTCATACTGATGTGTGTGGGTCAATGTCAACCGAGGGAAGAGGTGGCTTTCGCTATTTCATCACTTTTATTGATGATTACTCGAAAGTTGGATATGTTTATTTGATGCGCTTTAAGTCTGAATCTTTTGACAAGTTCAAAAAGTTTAAGGCTTATGCGGAGACGCGTCACGGAAAACGTATCAAAAGCCTGCGATCTGATCGTGGAGGCGAATACCTAAGTGCCGAGTTTTTGGACTACTTATCGGTAGAGGGAATTGAATCCCAACTGACTGCGCCGGGCATACCCCAGCAGAATGACGTAGCTGAAAGAAGGAACAGGACCTTGTTAAACATGGTCCGATCTATGATGAGTTATGCATGACTGCCTATTTCGTTTTGTGGATATGCCTTGCTTTCTGCAAGCCATATATTAGACAATTTTCCGTCAAAATCTGTTCCTGCTACTCCATATGAGTTGTGGAATGGGCGCAAGCCCAATTTAGAGCATGTCAAGATATGGGGGTGTCCAGGTCATGTTTTGGAAAAGGATCCAACTAAGCTGGATTCAAGGACATAGGTATGATTTTTTATAGGTTACCCCAAAGGTTCAAAAGCTTATGAATTCTATAGTCTTCGAGACAAGAAAGTCATTGTGAGCACTCACGCAATATTCTTAGAGGAAGACTTTGTTATGAATCATAAACCTAGCAGTGAGGTGGCTCTTGAAGAGCTCACTTCGGTCACAAGTTCCATTAACCAAGAACAAGTACCAGTTGTTCAACCAATTCCCACCTTTCAATTTCTACTCCTAATATTGTAGTGTCACGCCGCAGTGGGAGGGTCTCTCATGATCCCGAAAGGTACATTGGATTGGGAGAATCTATGGATCACTTCTCGGACAACAATGTACTAGATCTCTGTCCACCAATAAACTTCCATTTTGTCATTTTAGAGCATGAGCAAGTGGATATACAAACGTGAGTATGTATTAATCTATAATACATACTCTGTCCACCAATAAACTTCCATTTTGTCATTTTCGTCCGTCCACCAATAAACTTCACAATTTTTTCTACCAGTTTTGGTAATGGACCTCATTTTTTTTTTACTATCTCACTCACATTTCATTATAAAACTAATATACTTCACCTAGGGCTGGGGAAAAATATCGAAAAAATGATATATCGCTCGTATCATATTGAAAAATATCAAAAAATTATCGAATTTTTGATATATCGTAATTTCCGATACGATACGATATCGTATCGAAAACTTTCGATACGATAACGATATGAATTTCCTTATATCGCGATATATCGTTTTATATCGAAAATACGATATATATCGAAAATTTACGATATATCGATATTTTCGATATATATCGATATTATATTTTCGATATATATCGATATATATCGATATTTAACGATATATCGGATTTCGATACGATATATCGAAATATCGATACGATAACGATATGAAATTTTTTTATATTGAAAGTTCGATATATCGAAAGTTCGATATATCGAAATTCGATATATCGAAACTTTCGATACGATAACGATATGAAATTCTTTCATATCGATATTTTCGATACGATACATGATACAACGTTTTCGATACGATATATCGTATCGACCCACCCCTAACTTCACCTTCCACTAACCTTTTAAATCCACTTTCTACAAACTTTTTTGAAAATCTGTGGTGAGGCAAAACTCATCATGTATTAATGGATGGAGGAAGTGGAGTCCGAGGCGGACATACTAAGGGTCTTGAGAGATCCATGGAACCCTCAACAATTTCGAATAACTCTATATTTTTATATTTATAACAATTACGGACCTACCCTCTTGGGGGACCCATTGAACCTCCTTGACTACCTCACTTTTTCTACATACAATTATTTAGGTTACTCCAAAATAATGAAATGTGTACTATGTTGTGGGACAAGCTATAGCAAATTTTAACAAACTAAGTACTGAAGATACACTCAATGGTGAGGATGGAGTAATAATTTAGTAAATGCAACTATAATTGATGTTATGTTTGCATGATCTGGTTACATATAATACTCATGCAATTGATTACAATGCTAAATTGATATTTAAATGTTGTTGCAATTCAAGAACAGACACTATAAAAAGCTTATCGATTTCATTTATCAAATAAAACACCCTTACATAGTAATCCGTTTGACAAGTAAAAACCTTATCAATTTCATTTCATAAAAAATAGTCCTAGTACATAACAGAAACCATTACATAGCCGTGAACACACAAATTTTTGGAATAAGTTAAAAACCATACCATTCATCTCCTATAAAGATGATCAATAAACTTCTTCAAATTGTTGTAAGACGTTCCACCATCGGCAACACTCTTACCACACATTTCCTTCAGCTTCAGTGCATTTTCCTTAAACTTATTATCAGAAAACAACATGTCAATTTTGTTCTTGATTTCATATCTTGATCTAATAATCCCCTCTTCATCAAAATCAATTTTCAATCCAATCCCCCACTTTTCACAAATGTACCTCTCATTATGCAACTGGTCACCTAAATAGGACCAACATAGGAAAGGGACCCCATTGCTCACACCTTCAATTGTAGAGTTCCATCCACAGTGAGACACGAAACAACCAATGGACGGATGTGACAGGACTCTTTTTTGAGGTGCCCATTCCACAATCTTCCCGAGACCAGTCCCGAACCCAGGAGGGTACACGACTGGTGACCCATTGGCAAGATCGGGCCGGACGACCCATAGAAAAGCCCGGCCCGATAGATCAAGCCCGAAAGCCAACTCATCCATCTGCTGCTGAGAGAAAACTCCCGAGCTTCCGAAAGAAACATACACCACAGATCTATCTGGTTGGGTATTCAGCCAGCGTAAACAAGATGAATCTTCATAGAGGAAATTGGTGGATTCGACATTGTTGGAGTCGAGTAAATTTAAGGGCCCGACTGGCAAGAGGTTAGGGACCAACTCTGTAGCTGCAGGTTTCCGAAAGAAACATACACCACAGATCTATCTGGTTGGGTATTCAGCCAGCGTAAACAAGATGAATCTTCATAGAGGAAATTGGTGGATTCGACATTGTTGGAGTCGAGTAAATTTAAGGGCCCGACTGGCAAGAGGTTAGGGACCAACTCTGTAGCTGCAGGTTCGTCTTTGAATCCTTTGGTTGTAAATTCGAATAACACCTTTTCTATTTCCGGGTCTCTAGAGAAACTCCATAGAAATTCACCATTCCTCCAAGAAGGTATATCGTTTGAAAGACTAACTACATCCCCAGTTTGGAGAGATCCTGCACTTAATTTGTTAGGATATATATATTGTCCGCTTCGAGCTAAGTCCCAAGATATTATTCACAGAAGATAGTAATAATAGTGATTAAAAAACCTTAAACAAAAGGGATGATTAAGTATTACCATTTATATTAAGAATTCCTTGCTCTAAGAGTTTGGGAGTGTGAAGCATGAAGGCCAAATTGGCGACGGAAGGTGTGGAAAAGGCGACAGGCTCGGCTCCCATCTTTTCTGCAGTTTCAAAAATCCATGAAAATGCGATATCAGCAATGAGACAGGTAACCTTCTCGTAAGGATTGGAGGTGTTGATCCTTTGAATCAAATCGGTTAAGCTTTGTGGCATTGTCCTTGGGAGATTTTCGAGCAGCGTAGAGTGGTTGTTTGGATCGTCTTCAGGAGTGAAACCGTCGGGAACAGTTTCCATCACTATACTGTGGCAGGAATCATCTTCTTCGTCTTCGTCTTGTTGTTTTTGAGATGCAGAAAGTATTTTGTGATGAATAGAATGGGCATTGACAAAGGTGACTTTAACGCCGTGTTTGGCTATTTGGCGACAGAGGCTCATGAGCGGCTTCACGTGGCCTTGGAGCGGGATTGGAACGGCCAACACATGAGGTCTCTTTCCGGCCATCGGAGCTCCTTCTTTTCAATTCCTATCGACTAGTCGAACAGATAATGTGGTTAAAAAATTGTACGTATCAACTCTCAACCACATATTTCTTTCCATCCTTATCACGAGTGCTCTTTTAATAAAACATTGGGATAATTTTTAAAATGCTGGGATAGAATTAATAATTAATAAAACATTGGGATAATTTTTAAAATGCTGGGATAGAATTAATCATTAATAAAACATTGGGACAATTTTAGTCTATTTATTTAATAATGAAAGAGACGTGCTCCCTCCGTCCCACAAAAGATGTCACACTTGTGGGACGACACGGGATTTTAGGAGGTTTTGTTTATTGTGTTAAATGAAGAGAGAAAATATAATTTTTATATTCATGTGAGAAAGAACTTTTTCTAAAAAAGGAAAATATGACATCTTTTGTGGGATTAATTAAAAAGAAAAGTGTCACATCTTTTGTGGGACAAAGAGAGTATAATAATATCAATAATCGTACACTTCAAATTTAAACCACATATTTTTCCTATTCTTATCACATGTGCTCAATGATATCTTTCCTTTTTCGCTTCGTAGTTTTCTTTTAATCTTGTAATAAAGTGTTGGGACAAATTTAGAAATGTGGATAGAACTAATAATTATAGTAGTATTCGTTATTATACTAATAATTAATCTATGCGTCCGTTATTAGTTATCACTTAATCTTACATTTATTTTAAAATTAATTCATTATGTTGATATTGTTTTAATATTATTTGTTACTGTATTTTGTTGTCTATTTATATATTTTAACGATTCAGATTATAGTTTTAAGTTTGTACAATATATAAAGTTTGGATTTTATCAATAATGGATTCATGTGCCAAGTGGTTGAATAAGTCTTCATACTTCTCTTTCATTGTTAAATAAGACATGCATAGACTAAATTGCAACACTAACGTTCATCTTCTATAGTCGAAAGCTCGACCTTACTCTTTCTTTCCTAAGCTTTTTTTAACCTAATTAAGTTTATGCATTGTTAAAAACATCTTCAATGAGCTTTTCTTTATTAGTTTTAGTTTGAATTTATTAATCATTTGGATTTATTAATTCTTGATTACATATATTACATTAATTTTTTACCTATTACTCCCTCCGTCCCACATTAATTGGTACCGGTTGACTTGACATAAGTTTTAAGAAATGTAGTGGAATGTGGATCCTATTTTTATATATTAATTTTAAAATAAAATGCGAATGGAGTAAGTTAATGGAATGTGAGGTCCAATAAAAACAATACTCCCTCCGTCCCACAAAAATGACACACTTTCCTTTTTAGTTTGTCCACAAAAGATGTGACATTTCCCTTTTTGGAAAAAGTTCTCTCTCAAATGAATATAAAAATTATATTTTCTCTCTCCATTTAACACACAAAACAAAACCTCCTAAAATCCCGTGCCATTTTCAAAGTATGCCAACTTCTCTGGGACGGAGGAGTAGTAAAAAGAAAATTAGTGTCAATTAATGGGGGATGGAGACCGTACTAATATTTATTTTATTAATATAATCAAAATATAAAAATCAAATGAAACACGGTATTCAACTACTATTCCTATTATGTCGATTGCTTTTTTTCTCTTAGAGCTTCCACAACGGTGCTCTCCGCGGAGAGATGGCTTGTCCCGCTGGTACGAGACGCCGACGTGACACCGTTGTATGCATCTCTCCACTAAGGGCTGCCCGCCGCGGAGATCTCATCCCTTGCTAGCGAGCCACGTGCCCCCTCACACATGGTGAGCTGTGGAGGGGCAGTGACGTCCACTCGCCTCTCCGCAAGTGGGCGTCGATTTTATTATCGTTTTCTTAAAAACGATAATGGCACACATCTTAACTTAATTTTCAAAAATGTAATTTTCTTTTAGTGTAATAAATAAATTAATAACTGTACTACACATTTTTGGTGATAATATACGTAAACCAATAATCTATATCACAAGTTAGATAGTCCATTTGTCTCATTATAAGTGAGGTACTTTTTTAGACCGTTATTTTGCGAATATGATAATAAATAGTTAAAGTCGATTGAAAATAATTAAGGGAGAGAATAATATAGAAGAGAGTCGTATCTACATTATTCTTTTACTTACTTTACTTTCTCCTTACTCTAACTACTTATTATCATTTTCGCAAAACAATGGACGAATAGAAACACCTATAATGGGACGGAAGGAGTGTATCATATCTGGGTGATGACATGAGATTTTATGGAATATATTGTTTGTGTGTTAAAAGGAGAAAAAAAATAATTTTATACTTTCTATGTCTTATGTTACTCACACTATCATTTTTAGTTCAGAAATTTGAGATTGATTTTATAATACTAACTATATTAATATTTTAAGTTTATTGAGAAATCATTTAATCAAGGAATACATAATTAACTTTAATATATTAATTAAATACGATAAGTCTTACTTAAAATAGAAAAGTAGTTCAAGTCGAAACAGAAAAGTGCGAGTAACACGGAACGGAGGCAGTACAATATATTAATGTGAAAGGATATAATAACTTTTATTGCAAAAAAGAAATGTTATAGTATTTTTTATCCAAATTATGTATAGAAAAAATATGAATAATTGATAAACTCGCATTCCAATCTGTTAAATTGAGTTGTTGCTATGATTGTTGTCGAGTTTTATAGCTAGAATTGTGTATGTCAGGTAATTATGAGATGTTTCGGAGTTTAACGAGTTTGTTGAGAATGTTCAAGAAAATAGGTTGAAATAAGCCAAAAAATACATATTATGTAACATCCCGGATTTTCAAACCCTAATTTTAGAGCCCAAAAATTTATTATTTATGACGTGGGAGACGTGAATTAATTTATGAATGCATTTATGATATGCTATGACCGAGTCGAGTCTAGGGTTTGCGTTGGAAGTTTGAAAAGTCAAACTTGTTGAGTATGTGATGTGGCATGTGATTTATTTATAAGGTGAATTAATTGTTTAAGGGTGCGTGAGAATATTAGAGAAAATTTCCATAAATACTAGCCACCTAAATATTGAGATTTTCGAACCCTTGACCTTTTGAAGGAGGAATTCTATTTTTTCCGGATTTAATTTAATTCTTGGGATATTTATCCAAATTAAAATCTAAAACCCAATTATTCCTTATTTTTATTGAGAAAAATCGAGCCCCTTATTTCCTAGGTGATTTTCGAAAATCACCCATGTAGGGAAGGAAATATTATTTTGTTTGTTTAATTGATTCCTTATCGATTTCCTTCCATCCCTAAAATCAAATATTCTAGTAAATCTTACCATACCTCAAAAAGATCTTGCCATATCTTATTTTAGTTAATATTCAAAAAAATCCATGCCTTATTTAAAAGGCATAGAAACGCCTATTTCAATCCCTAGTTGGGAGAACTCTTATTTTTATTTTGCTCCGTGATATTTTATTTTACTCCGTAAAATATACCAAAACAAAATCTTGGCTAATGAAGAGCCATATATTTCGAAATTTCCATGCTTGATACCCTAGTTTATTTTGTTATTTCTTCTTCCCTACTCCACAATATTTTATTGTGTAGAATCAAATCTTACCAAATATTCTATTTTATTTACCTAAAGATTTTATTGAGCACTATAAATAAGAGAAACCCCTAACCCTAGCCCCCATAATTTTCGCCCCCTACCTCATTATTTTCGCCTCCCTCTCTTCTCCACACTCCCTCAATTTTCTTCTACTTTACTCCAATAATCCTTCAACCTTTGAGAAGAATTAGAGTTTGAGCCTCAAGATTTTTGAAGAACCAAGTCTTTACTTTGTTTCTACCGTTCGTTTTTCTCAAAAAGGTATTCTCATATTAATCTTCTTCTTTCTACTCGATTCCTCTTCTTTCTAACCGATTAATCGGTATTCTTGAACCCTCATGCATCTTGTTTGAGTGAAAGTGGGATGAAGGGGATATGGAAAAATGTATGCATGTGTGTGGCGTGTGTGTGTGCATGTTGTGTGTGTATGTGTGTGTTGTGCGTATGTTGGCAAAATACCCTTGTGTGACATATATTGATGTTAGATCTAGAGTTGAGATGTGAATGGAACTTATGTGATGAACATGACCTTGATTGATGATGTTAAGATAATCGATGGGAAAAGGGAAAAGCGTTGAGACATGCATGAGTTAGGAGTTTGTGTTGAATCTGATTTGTGATGTATGCCTATGTGATTAAAAGGTGAAACCTTGGTTGCGAAGCAGGATAACAAAGGAAAGAACATACTTGAAATCTAAGCAGTCGAGGTGGGCTTTACTCTTAAACTCTTTTATGTGCAAATTTATGAATGTGGAGAAATAAGGGCGGTTTAACTGTTATGCCATGTCCTATGTCTGTTTTGTTGTGATATTGTGCGCCTGATGCCCAGTTTGAGAGTTCGCTCCATTGGGCTATAGGGCTATGGATATGTTTAAACGAATTCGGGTCTGAGTAGGGCCGCAAACCTTACCAGGCTGTGTACACGGTGGGATCGGGAGCCGTCCTTGCTTGTCGGCCGGTCTCGTGGGCGAAAAGTGTGGCCACACTTTCATCGCACCATGGAAAGATTTTGATTGTGATTGTGGAAATTAATGAGAAAAGTGGGGAGTTGTTTGACTGGCCAGTCTATGGAAAATAATTTTGTGATACTCGTGATATTCTCTTATAACTGCTTAAAACTCGAGTTCACTTGGTAAGGGTGGCATAACTTATAAAATGTTTTGGCAACGAGTTCACTGAGTATTTCAAAATACTCAGCCATGCATGTGTTTTCCTTATGTGCAGGTGATGCACTTTTTATTTGCACTATAAATACCTGCAAGTATACAGAGTAGGTATAGTATAGCAAAAGGTTAGTACCGGGTATCGAACACGGGGAAGATGTACACAAAGTGTCTATCTTCTACTAGAACTCAATTACTATCTGGAGAAACAAGAATTTTTGGAAACTTTTGAAAACAGTAAATATTAAAAACAGTAAACAACTAAATGCAAGCAAATCACGGAGAGAAAAGTATAGAGATAAGGGGAATTCCAGGGATGTGCTTTCGCTTTTATGGTTATACAAATTCCAAACTACAATACCCTAGCACAGTTAATACTTTGAAAGGACGAGTCACCTAGCTTATGCTCATGCGATACAAACGTTGATTACTAACATTAGGGTTGTCAATCCTAACACGTAACTCCAAAAAGCTCCTAAGACCCTTGAAAAGTCCTCACTCTCAATTAACAGTGCCGTTTTAAAGGAAGCTAACTGTAGTGTCTACTAAGTGGATCTAACTCGCTAGAACTCTGTCACAGTTATGAAGCAAGTTGTATTGAATCATACATAATTGTGTCACTCAATTATGAAGCATCATGATTAACTTAGGGAAGAAACAAAGTAAAAACAAAACGGATATTAAATAGAAAACGGAATTGTATAACCAAAGTTGCTACTAACACATCCCTAGAATCCTATGAGTTTAGTTACACATGACTGAATAAACTAAAAACATAGATTGAAGGGAAAGCAATTTGAACATAAAACTAAAGCAAATAAAACCCGTAGGTTGAATCCTTGTCGTTCTTGATGTTCTTGAAATCCTTCTTCAACTCCTTGCACAATTGAAGTACTCTAGCTTTTGATCTCTATGAATGTGTTCTTGTTGTGTGTCCAAAAAAAAAACTCTTTTTGATGAAGCTTGAGGTCCTATTTATAGGGGAAGATTATTCCTCATCATAGAAGGAAAAGATCTTCAAAATTTGGTAAATCTTGGAGCAAATCTAGGGCTGGTCGGATTCGCCGCCTTTCTCCGGCGGGCCGCCGCACCTTGGCCGGCGGTCGCCGCGTTGGAGTCCAGAGACTCTGACCCTTCGGTGGCGGACCGCCACATGTCCTCCGGCGGTCGCCGGGCGAGACTCTTCTCCTAGCGTAAATTTCCGAGGCGGGCCGCCACATAGCTCTGACCGCCGGGCGCCGGCGGTCGCCGTACAACTTCGCGGCGGTCGCCGGTCGCCGTCTGACTCCAGATTTCCAGACTATGCGTTTTTACTCCCCTTTTCGGCTCAAATATGCACATTTCTCACAAAACACGTCAAAATACCAAAATGTATAGAATATGCAAATAATGGACATGTAGAGTGATTTTGATAACAAAAACGGACCAAATAATGGCCTTAAAACAGTGCAAAATCCGGGCGTATCA
>NC_062967.1:43114439-43146602 GCF_023119035.1 Salvia hispanica
CTCATAAACTGAAAACAAAAAGAAAAGGAAAATTATAAACAGTATGTACACCAAAAAGATCACACACAATAACAAGTATGAACGCCATCCATCCCCGGCAACGGCGCCATTTTGAAAAGGCTGGTCATGGTTTTCTCGGTTTTCATATGTAATTTGGAATGTATCCAACTAATCAGGAAGAGATTCCCGACCCAGCTGAGTCATTGGAACGACAACCGGGACCTGGCTTCAAACAAGTTTCCTCAACCCACTTCTACTGGTTAGTATAGTGGAGGTAAGGGTCGAATCCCACAAGGATGGATACGTTCGGATAACTGCGGTGACTTTCCTGGGTGTTTTTGGTTAGCTACCACGCTTGGGTTGAGATTTTACCTAGGCAAGAAATAAAGGTGGTACTCTACTAACTAGTAGGCGTGAAAATAACAGGCATGTGGTGGTGTTCGTGAAAATAGGGGACAAGGTGTCTCAGAGGCATATGAAAAGTAGACAGTTACTAAAAGAGGAAATCTAGACAACAAGGTATATCTGGTGGCTGGGTGGCTCTCTGACAGGTCTGGACAGTACAACTGAAAAGTAGGGAACAAAAGCAAAAGTAACTTAAAAGTAAAGTGGTCCAAACTAAAGTTGATTTTGACGTTTTCTTCTTCACCAAGTATTAACAGAAATCATATGAACACAAACACCATAACTAAACTCAGATTCATAACTTCAAACTCAAGATCCATTGATTAAAATGCTCAAACTTAAAATGAACGGTGAAACTGTAGTTTTACTTCTACTGACTGACATGCAAGGTGGTGATCACAGCGCAGAACAGAAAACTCATGCACGAAAATGAGAATGGAAACATGACTTACAACTTCAGATCAACAATTCCAGACAAGGAAACAATTTGAAATTAAAAGCGATTACTAGATCTAACTTTCCTAGGCAAAATGAAGCAAACTCAAACCAAAGGGAAATTCGGAATAGAAATTTCATAGCTAAAACGTTTGGATCTTCACCAAGTACTTCAAAAAGCAACAAAAATACCTCAACCCACTTCTACTGGATAGTATAGTGGAGTAAGGGTCGATCCCACAGAGATGGATGTAGGCGAAGTGCAATTGCAAAGGCATTTTGAATGGGTTGGTTAGCTACCACGCTTTTTGAATTGAGTTCTACCTAGACGTAAAATTAAAATGAGACTCTACCTATACTGACCAGTAGGTAACTAAATGCTTAATGCTACTAGATGTGTACGTGAATATGAAAGTTGGACACCTAGTTATGCATATGAGAAGCTACTATACGAAACTTACTAAAAATGGGCTAGACATGCTGGCAGACTGGCTGCTGGGTTTGCAGAAAAGCTGAAAAAAGTGCAAGTACAAAAGCAAAAAGTAACAAAAGCAACATATCTTTGATTGTGACATTTATGAATGCATAACTATCAGCTCTAGCTAACTAGAGAGATTTTAAGCAATAACAAAACTGAAACTCAAATAAAACCATAAAAACTTAACTTCATTCAAACATTCAAACCAAAAGATGCTTAAAACAGATAAACTACTGAAATCCGAGACAAATGCAAGTAAAACAAGTTCTTAAACTAAGAAAGCATTAAAAGAAAGCATGTAAATAGTTGATGGCTTCTTCTGAAACTGGAACTGGACTACGGCGGCTGGAATAATTCAGGCATGATGACTCCCCGCCGGCTGGTGGCCGGAATCTTCATGGCAGGCTGGTGGATTTAGAGAGTGGAACTTAGAGCTAATGGAGCTATTCTCCCACAAAGTGTTCTCAAAGTGATGATAAAAGTGATAAGTCAAAAGTGATTCCTCCTTATGTTCAACTCCTATTTATAGGGTGGCTTGCCCTAATTTCTAGGGCTGCCTCTTCATGCGAAATGACAATTTTGCCCCTCTTTAGTAGTTGATTGTTCCAAGCAAGTCCTTCTTTCTCGTGTCCAGTTCCGTAGCATCCATCCTGGCCAGTTTGCACCTTTTCTGCCCATAATTGCCAGTTTGTACTTTTTTTGCTCATACTGGCTAGTTGCACACTTTTTGCTGCTTTTTCACGCCAATTCCTTCTGATCCTTTCCTCCTGATTTAGTACCTCAACCTGCACATTTTAGCAACTATTTTGCAGATATTATCCAATAAAGCACGTTATACTGACCAGAACCCAAGACCTAAAACGAGACTCATCAGTCGCATTAAAATAAAACCAACCTTACTATCTCAATATTATGTATTAAAATTATCAACAAAAAGATAAAACTTTCTCAATAGATTTGTGTTGATAAAATTATATCTTTGTATTGAAATTTAAATTTACATGTTATGTTGATAAAGTTATATCTATATGTTGAGAAATTTCCAACATAATGTTGAAGATCTGGGTTCTAGATTGGGAATTAGTTAGCATTTGATTACAACCCTATAAGTATGTATCTATATATATGTAGGAGGCAAAAAGTTATTGATAATTTTTATATTTAAATATATACAATATTCAGCAAAAGTGATTTAGTGAATATTTTTTAAAAAGTAGTTTAATTGAAATTAATTCTATTAGTTGACTAGTTTAGTTGGACGTGAGTCATTTATGTTGTACATTTGTCAAAAAAAATTAATTAGTTTGGCACACCACCTCACAATGTCATTTTGGTATGATAGATCCACTCTATAAGACACATTACGAGACTGGAGAGAAATTAGGTGGTTGAAATTTGGCACGCACTTTTTATTTGTGTACATTTAATGCAATAGAAATATAGAAAAATGAAATTATGGCATTACTTTTTATTTCTGTACATTTTCAATTATATATATATATATTTTTTTTTTTATATAAAAAAGAGGAAATTATAACGGTAAAATTTGAAACAATTCTAACAAAGTGTTGTATGATTATATTATTTCTTACTTGCTAAAAGATGATGAATATATATAATAAATTATTATTGTATCATGTATATATATAAGCATGGGGTCGCGTTAAAATAAAACCAATACTATCTCAATATTATGTATTAAAATTATCAACACAAAGAAAAAACTTTCTCAATAGATTTGTGTTGATAAAATTATATCTTTGTGTTGAAATTTAAATTTACATGTTATGTTGATAAAGTTATATCTATATGTTGAGAAATTTCCAACATAATGTTGAAGTTCTGGGTTCTAGATTGAGAATTATTTAGCATTTGATTACAACCCTATAAGTATGTATCTATATATATGTAGGAGGCAAAAAGTTATTTATAATTTTTATATTTAAATATATACAATATTCAGCAAAAGTGATTTAGTGAATATTTTTAAAAAAGTAGTTTAGTTGAAATTAGTTCTATTAGTTGACTAGTTTAGTTGGACGTGAGTCATTTATGTTGTACATTTGTCAAAAATTAATTAGTTTGGCACACTACCTCACAATGTCATTTTGGTATGATAGATCCACTCTATAAAGACACGTTACGAGACTGGAGAGAAATTAGGTGGTTGAAATTTGGCACGCACTTTTTATTTGTGTACATTTAATGCAATAGAAATATAGAAAAATGAAATTATGGCATTACTTTTTATTTCTGTACATTTTCAATTATATATATATTTTTTATATAAAAAAGAGGAAATTATAAAGGTAAAATTTGAAACAATTCTAACAAAGTGTTGTATGATTATATTATTTTTTACTTGCTAAAAGATGATGAATATATATAATAAATTATTATTATATCATGTAATATAAGTATGGGGTCGCGTTAAAATAAAACCAACCTTACTATCTCAATATTATGTATTAAAATTATCAACACAAAGACAAAACTTTCTCAATAGATTTGTGTTGATAAAATTATATCTTTGTGTTGAAATTTAAATTTACATGTTATGTTGATAAAGTTATATCTATATGTTGAGAAATTTTCAACATAATGTTGAAGTACTGGGTTCTAGATTGGGAATTAGTTAGCATTTGATTATAACCCTATAAGTATGTATATATATATATATGTAGGAGGCAAAAAATTATTGATAATTTTTATATTTAAATATATACAATATTCAGCAAAAGTGATTTAGTGAATATTTTTAAAAAAGTAGTTTAATTGAAATTAATTCTATTAGTTGACTAGTTTAGTTGGACGTGAGTCATTTATGTTGTTGCATTTGTCAAAAATTAATTAGTTTGGCACACCATCTCATAATATCATTTGGTATGATAGATCCCCCCTATAAAACACGTGACGAGAATGGAGGAAAATAGGTGGTTGAATTGTGGCACGTACTCTTTTTAAACCACATTATGCATCTTTACGTCGATGTCCGACTAGGAAGTGAAATTTGAAATAGGTGGTGGGAATTGAAAGGAAAGAGCTCCGATGGCCGACAAGAGACCTCATGTGTTGGCCGTTGCATTCCCTGCTCAAGGCCACGTGAAGCCGCTCATGAGCCTCTGTCGCCAAATAGCCAAATATGGTATTAAGGTCACCTTTGTCAATGCCCATTCAATCCATCACAAGATACTTTCTGCATCTCAAAAACAACAAGACAAGGACGAAGAAGAAGAAGATGATGATTCCTGCCACAATATAGTGATGCAAACTGTCCCTGACGGTCTCACTCCTGAAGACGATCCAAATAGCCCCTTTACGCTGCTCGAAACTCTCCCAAAGACATTGCCACAAAACTTGACAGAATTGATTCAAAGGATCAACACCTCCAATCCTAACGAGAAGGTTACCTGTCTCATTGCTGACATCGCATTTTCATGGATTTTCGAAATTGCAGACAAGATGGGAGCCGAGCCTGTCGCCTTTTCCACACCTTCCATCGCAACCTTGGCCTTCATGTTTCACACTCCCAAACTCTTAGAGCAAGGAATTCTGGATATAAATGGTAATATTTAATCATCCCTTTTGCTTTTTGTATAACTATTAATACTATCTTGAAACTTGAGACTTAGCTCAAAGCCGGCAATATATCCTATCAAATTAAGTGCAGGATCTCTCCACAATGGGGTTGTAGTTAGTCTTTCAAATGATATACCTGCTTGGAGGAATGGTGAGTTTCTATGGAGTTTCCCTACAGACCCGGAAATACAAAAGGTGTTCTTCAAATTTAGAACAGGATTCGAAGAAGCTAGTAAGGCAAGGTGGTTGCTTTGCAACTCTTGTCATGAGCTCGAACCTGCAGCTACTGAGTTGGTCCCTAACGTCTTGCCGGTCGGGCCCTTGACAGAATCATAAAAAAAGGACCATTCCGACAAGGATTTTATACGTTATGGACCTATTTTTCAAAAAGTGAATGTTTTGGATTTTCATATGTCTAGAACCAAATTTGACCTTTACTCTTAAAAAAAATAAAATATTACTCCATCCGTCGCACTTTAAGAGTCTCATTTGAGTTCGGCACGAGTTTTAAGAAATGTAAAGGAAAGTTGGTGAAAAAATATAGTTGAATGTAAGTCCTACTTTTATGTATTAGTTTTATAATAAAATGTGAATGGAAAAAAGTTAGTGGAATATGAAACCTATTACCATTTATGGTATATTTTAACCGGGACTCCTAAAGTGGGAAGGAGAGAGTACAACCTAACTTTAACTTTATTAACTAACATAAACGTAATAAAATAAAAATCTTATCACGTCGTTTTTTTTTATAATTGTTTGTAATTTAATATTGCTAAAGTAGTAGTTTTAGAAAAAAAACTAATTTGATTATTTTATACTCCCTCCGTTCCACAGTAATAGAGGCATTTCATTTTGCCCACTCATTTTGAAAAAATAATTATATATAGTTAAAGTGGAGAAAAAGTAAAGTAATAAAGAGAATATTGTAGATAAGACTCTTCTCTACATTATTCCCTCTCTTATTTTACTCTATCTCCAATTTAACTACTCCATTTAATATCATTTTTTCAAAACGAGTGCAGAAAATGAAATGTCTCTATTACATGGAACGGAGGGAGTACAATACTTAAGATTGGTTCGTGATACTTAGCTCCCAATGGAAGAATAATCAGAAGGTTCAATATTCAAACCAAAGTCTTCAATCTTCAATTTATGTGTTTAAAGGTGTTCTTAAGTGTGTGGGTGTGTATTAGGGCGGCTGGAAGATAATGGTGTTTGACCTGGGGATTTTCCTCTTATTTCTCACTCAAAAATCACATGTCGTAAAAAGAACGGACCCAATGAGTTTGACCCGTCCAGATCAATAGGGTCGGAATATTAGCAACTACGACAACGTAAAAACAAGAACTACGGCTAAAGGATGCAAAGACGAAAAGAAAACATCAAGATCTAAACATAAAATAGAGACTCAAACAGAAAACAGAAAATCTAAGCTAAGACTTACATAAAACACGAAAACGAAAACAGCTGTAAAACATCAAAACATAAAACTAAGAAAAAAACATGAAAGAGAGTTGGTTACATGAAAATAATACAAAACTAAGCTAGGAAAGCAGAAAATTACTTCATCACTCCTTCTCGGAGTGGGATTACAGACTGAAACTGAAATATGCGAGGAACAACAAAGGAAACAGCTAACTACCAGCTAACTAGACGGAACCAAGTGTGTGAAGAGGATTGAAGAGCGAGGATTTGAAGAGCACTTTGATTTCAGCTCTGAAAGAGAACTAGAAATCCTACCTACTCTAAAGAGAACCCCCCTAAACGACTCAGCAAGAAATGAAATGTGGGGGAACTCTCTTCTCTTAGTGTGCAAGGCTCCTTTATATAGGGAGGCATAGGGCTCTGATCCCTAGGGTATCACCCCCCTGAAATGACGCTTTTTCCCTTCACATATTAGAGTGGAGTTCAAAGTCTTCTCTCCAGTGCAAGGTTGGCTGGCTCCGGTTAAATAATGACTTGATCAATTCAAAAGCCGTCTCTTTTATCCTTTTTCCCAACTTTTGCTTTCGCCCTCCTGGAATGATGTGGTCTTCAGCTTCCGGCGAAATCTACACACACTTGGCTCAAAAGGGGTTGTTAGTTCGCTGATTTCAGTGTAGTTTTACTATAAAATTCATTCATGAATCGGACCTCGTCAATATGTAACTTCCAGTTTAGGTGATAAGCCCTTTAATCAAAGCATGAATAGATGAATTATGCTCACTAAGTGGTGGAAGAATCCAATGAACTCCCATGTGATCAAGAAAACCAAAGAATGACTAAATGATGAGTCATTAACTATCACAAGTGGTGGTAGAATCCAATGACAACCCATGTGATCACGAAAATCAAAGTATGCTACATGACAAGTCATTTCTATCACAAGTGGTGGTAGAATACAATAATAACCCAATATGATCAAAAAAATCAAAATATGACCACATCACAAGTCATTTTCTATCACTAGTAGTAGTGGAATCCAATGACATTCCATGTGATTACGGAAATCAAAGAATGACTACATGACATGTCATTTTTTTCACAAGTGGTGGTGGAATCCAAGGATATTCCATGTGCTCACAAATGATAGTAGTGGAATCCTATGCTCAACAAATTGCTTCTATATATTTACCTATATGCTTCAAGAAAATTACACACAAATCCTCTCACAATTATTGATGATATTTTGGAAGGTCGAATATCGAAGGTCAATTATATAGTAAATGACCACGAACAAAATATGGAATATTATCTCACTGATGGCATATATCCTCAGTGGGAGGAATTTGTCAAATCTATCCCAGGTCTACGATGAAGCACAAGTTGTCTGCTCACGCTAGGGTTTGACAAGATTTTGGCTTCATTCGATCAATTGGAGTCTTGTATGGATAATTTGGAGAACCCAGTGGTCTAAAAATCAGACTCTGCGGACGATGACTATGATTCTGATGATCGGGAGTACGAGGAGCATCAGGGTGATGGTTTCAGAAGACGTGATACAAACCCTAGTTTCTGCCAGTTTGGGGCACGCGGCAGTAGACCTTTGGATGGTCTTGTTGGTTGCGCATTGAGGTCTGTCTTGCTAGAACCTCATTGAAACCCATCGGTAATCGTCGAACGTGAGGCACCATCGTCGTGCTGGAGCTAGATCCACCTTCATCATCGCCCCAATCGGTGACACTTCCACCTTGTTTGACTATCATGTTATGCAAGATGATGCACGCATACATGACATCGGCGCTGACTTCCTTAACTGGAAACGCGCTGGACCTTTCACTATTGCCCACCGCGAATGGAGCACACCAAAAACCCACTCCACATCCTTCCGCGCGGCCTCCTGCTTTGCCGCAAATATGACTCTCCTATCACCCATTGGGCAGCTGATCATGTTCACAAAAACTGGCCACCTTGGGTAAATGCCATTGGTCAAGTAGTACCACATATGATATTGGCGTCCATTCTCAGTGAACTCGATGGCCGGGCTGCGTCCCCTGCATTGATCAGTGAAGAGGTTGACGAGTTGAGGACGTTGATGTCGTTGTTCGACCGCACTAAACCGAAGTAAGCATGCCAAATCCAGAGCCGATGGTCAGCGACGGCTTCAAGGATCATGGTCGGATGGCTGCCCTTGTATCCACTCGTAAATTGGCCTCTTCACGCCGTCGGGAAATTCTACCACTCCCAGTGCATACAGTCGATGCTTCCTAGCATTCTAGGAAAGTCGTGCGCCATCTCGTGCATCTTCATCAGAGTCTAGCATTCCTCAGCAGTTGGCCTCCGCAAATATCTGTTGCTATAAGCCTCCATAACTCCCCTAAAAAAATTCTTCACGGAATCGCGGCCAGTTGTCTCCCCGCAATGAAGGTACCCGTCGAACATACCCGCCGTGGTGCCGTAGGCCAATTACCGGATCGCCACCGTGCACTTCTGCAACGGCGTAAGTCCGAGTCTGCCGATGCTGAAAGTATTCATCACGTGCCTCCAACGTCTAGACAATGCTAACAAAAAGATCTCGCCGCATTCTAAAACGGCGGTGAAATATTCTTCGAACAGACGTTGGTGAGCTACGTCGTACTCGTGGCGGACATACGTCCGACGTAGAATCGGCCGAGGGACCAGCGCCACTGTCGCCACCGCTGCTGCCGCTTCACGCTCACACTCCATTTCCGCCAAGCATTTCGCCGGAGCATCATTAACGCAATCGAATAAAAACCATCAGGCCCCACCATGATTGCTCGGCAAAATAGTTGTTGCCGGGGTGTGAGAAAGTTGGAAAGTTTTGAGAGATGGGAGTGATGGGAGAGAATAAATTAGGAGCTGGGATAAATGGGTGGGGAACTCGGGTGTTTAAATAGAATAAAAATTCAAAAAAAATAAAAATAAAATTCGATACCGCAGACGATGCGACGTAGACGCCTATCGTCCGCGGACGATCTATCGGGCGCAGACGATGAAATACCCATCGTCCGCATAGCTACAGTGGCGGACGATGCCTTAAAAGTAGGTTGATACCAGTGGTCTAGCGTATGGAGAATAAAGAAAGAAAAAAAACAAGAATAATTGACGACGTCAACTTGTTCCAAAACCCCCACTTGCATGTTAGTATTATGTTACGAGTGAATTCTTTCTTTCAATCAAGAATCAAAGTAAGCCATCTTTTGGGAATAAGTTCAAACTATGCAAAACTCATAAAACAAAACTAATCTTTGTTTTGGAAAAGATACTAAAAGAGATAATTTTATTCCTGATTTTTAATTTATGTGCTTGGTTAATTTGCTTTTATTAACTTAACTTTGAGCGAATTTCAGTTTTTAACTTTAACTTTTATTTACTTTTATTAACTTTAATTTTTATTTACTTTGAGCGAATATATATTTTTATGGAAAATGATCAAAACAAAAATGCCTCTTAATATAGAAATGCAGCCCAAATCGTGGCCATAACATTAGGCGATCTGATGGTCAATAATTAATCAAAAACAAGAAAGGTCATTATTAATTAGTTTTAGGTCATTTTATAAAATCCAAGTTTGTTGTCATTTTAGATCATTTTTTATAATCCTTTATTAAAATAACCTAAAAATAAACTAACAATGCCCTCCGTATGGTTTTATTTTGCATTTTCGTATTAAGATCTATTTTTGCATAAATCACAACCACTAGAGAGTTAAGATGTTGGAAATAAGTTACAGCACAAGTACTACAAAGAAACTAAAGCCTTAAAGAAACTAAAATCTACTACAAGCTTCAGCCTATGGTAAACATAAGATCTTGGCAGCCTTGAATTTGAAATCCCTCTTCTTATAGAATAGAGAAAAGGTTTTCTAGAGAGAGAGTTCACCAAACTAAACTAAACTATAAAGTGATAAAGTGATTAGTGGTTCTCGGGGAAAGTCATAGTTAAGTATTTTGTTACATTTTTCCAATAAAAGATATTTCCCTTCTTTTTTACTTTTCAATGGCTGATATGGTGTGTGGAAGTGCCTTTAATCATTTTCCCGTCGGGTTCAAACTGGCCAGCCAACATATAGTGCAAATAGTGATCAATTCCGAGCGACGGAAACTTGCCTATCAATATTGTGTTCCAATTAGATTTAGTGGTTTCGGCGGTGGATCTGATAATTCCACCGCTGGAATCTTGCTTTCTTTCCTGCATTATACAAGCTATAGTTAGACCTTGAGTGTTTTACGGTGGATCTGACAATTCCATCGTCAAATCTCGTTTTAATTATGCTTTCTTGGATGCTCTTTGCAATTTGATGCAGTTTCAACGTAGAAATCGGGCAAAAACTGGCGGTGTCAGATTGATTTGAAATTCGCACGGTACATGTGAAACGCAATTTGGGAACGAACTCATCGCGACTAAACAACTTTAATCGCGATGATGGACGATGGATTTTGGCCATCTGACATCGTTTAGGGGGCGAAAACTGCAATTTACTGTTTTTTCGGGCTTATTTTTAATTTTTAATTTTCTGTTTTATTTCCAATTGAACTTTTAGGGTTTTTTAGACGCTTATAAATAGCGTTGTTTTTGTTTTGGGCCGCAGTTGAATTTCGATAATAATATTTCGTTTTTCATTGAAACTACGGTTTCTCTGAATTTCTTCTCCGTTCAGTCAATTTCTCTATACGTTTTGCATCAATTGGTATCACGATCCAGGTTGTTATCAATGGCTGAACGTAGACGTGGCGGTGGACGTGGCGGTGCTCGTGGTGGCGGTCGTGGTGGAGGACGTGGGGAGATTCCTTAACACGAAGGGGCTGCACGGGAACGCGATCTGCGTGACGAATTGAGACAACAGGTGCGAGATCTCCAGTGACGTCTGGCGCAACTGGAGACCACCACCACTGAGGATTCGGACCTTTCCCATCCTGACGATGATGACGGCGAGTACCCTTTTGGCTGTGCAAGGGAGCGCGGCGGGAACGGGTACTATGGGGTTGACCCATCGCGTGATATCGGCATGAGGATTGAGATTCCAGAGTTTGAGGGTAAGGCTCTTCCTGATGAGTTCATTGATTGGTTAAATACTGTAGAGCGTGTTTTCGATATCAAGAACATCAGTGATAGCAATAAGGTGAAATTGGCTGCCATTAAATTGAAGAAAAATGCTTCGATCTGGTGGGAACATGTTAAGAAACAACGAGCAAGGGAAAGGAAGTCCAAAATTCAGTCTTGGGAAAAGATGAAGAAGTTACTTAGGGGGAAATTTCTTCCTGCGCACTATCGACAAGATGCATTTATTGAATACCATGTCTGTAAGCAGGGTGCTTTGTCTGTGGAGGAGTTTACCAATGAATTTGATCGTCTACGGATGCGTTGTGATGTTGAGGAAGAGGAGGAACAGACGATCGCTCGCTACTTTGAGGCGCTTCGTACTGAGATTGCTAAGGTGGTCCAATTGCAACAATATTTCAGTTATGATGATGTATGCATGCTTGCTCTTAAAGTTGAGAAGCAGTTGAAAGGAAAGAAAGTCTCGAGTCGTTGGTCGTCGGGCAGGGAGTCGACGAATTTTCGTGGCGGTTCAGGGTCGTCACAACCAACTGCACCGGTGGCAGCGAAGCAGCAGGTCATGACGAAACCTGGGCAGTCTATGGAGCCTGGTCCGAGGGCGCGACAGCCCGTACGGTGTTTTAAGTGTCAGGGTTTTGGGCATATGCAGGCTGATTGCCCCAATAGGCAGATGGTCACATTCGTTGGAGAAGATGATGCGCCTGCTTTTTATGAATCTGAGAATGATGGCTATGGGTTGGACATGGATACCGAGTTGGTTTATGCAGATCGTGGGCCTGCATTGGTCGTTCGACGTGTTCTGAATATATCGCCTGCAGAGGATGAACAGTGGTTGAGGCACAACATTTTCCATACAAAGTGCACCACCAAAGGGAAGGTATGCAATTTGATTATTGATGGGGGTAGCTGCGAAAACGTGGTGTCTGCAACCATGGTGGAGAAATTGGGTTTGAAGACAGTGGACTGATAAGGCTAATTTCATGCACCGGTAATGTGCGAAAAATGTTATAATTTGCTGGGTCTAACACGTTTCCTAAGCCAGGTGTGTGAAGAAAATCGCTAGATCAAGGAAGTAGTGAAGGAGATGGTCTAGCGAGAGAATGGAACGAAATGAGCAAGATTCACAAGGAAATTGGCGTGATAAAGGAGTCTACAGCTGAGGGCAACAAAGTCATTATCTATACCTCGCTGGGCCCACTAAAACGCCTATAAAAAGAGAAGAGCATGCAACGCAAAAGAGGCTTCGACACAGTTTTTTTTACTCTTCTTAGCTCATACATTTTACACACACACTTGGGGTAATGGATCTGGGGTAATTGTGATCGGGAGGGTACTTTCTGGAAGATTCGTGCTTGGCAACACCGTCTGCGTTTAATTGTTTAATTGTTTTATCGTTCGTGGATCTGCGTTTAGCTGTTTAATTTCAAGTCATTTTACATAGATCTCTCTGTTGTTAGTTTATTCCTTCAATTGCTATGTCGATCTCTGTTTATTTTGATGTTGAGGTGTTTGATGTGGAAGTTGGTGACAGATCTGTGGTTGTTTGAGTATTCGGAGTTCTTACTTTTAAAATCTGACGTGATGGAGAGTTTCTTCTGTTTGGAGTTCATGTCGGACGCTTGGATCCGGAGTGGATTTAGCGTCTGAGGTCGGATTTGGCGTGTGGAAAGACAGTAGTTCGATAGATTTGTTTTATTTCCTCTTGGTTTCTATTTTACTTCGTCTAGGGTATGCAGATCTGTTAAGTTCTTCGTTTATTATGCATAGATTTGATTTCAAGTTAGTAGCTCTGTTTTTGTTTTGCTCATGTTGTTTTTCTTAAGAAGTTTTATGCAAATTTGGTTGTAGAAGACGATGTCACTGTCAGTTAGTACAAGAGTTAGTTATTCTGCCAACTTTTCAGTCGTACCTTGCTTTTTTTAGACGTGGTCCCCACCGTAGATTTATTTCCTAGGTCTAGCTGTTAGTTTAAGATTTTTTTTAAGGTTCCCAAGCCAAGTTAATTTTTATTTTCCTCAACCCAAGAAAATGCGTGGCAGCAGCCAACACCAAAAACACTCCCAAATCCTTGAACATGAGTATTACGCATCCTTCTCTGTGGGATCGATCCCTACTTCCCTATACTAGGTTTAGTAAAGTGGTTGAGGGTTTTTGAAAGAAAAAGTGCTTTGTGTGTCCGACGACCGGGATTCCTCGCCACCCACGAGTTCCTAGACCGAAGTGATCTGGTGGACTTGCTGGATCTAGGGAACCTGCTATTTTCTTATTTGAACAGCCATAGCACAAAACACAAGCCTTTCATGGACCATCCCCAACCTTACAAGCTGTCATAGCTTGTTAAAGGCCGCGAGTTAAAGGTTCATAAACGTTGCCTCGTTCAATTTTCCATTGGGAAACGGTATCAAGATGAAGTATGGTGTGATGTTATTCCTATGGATGCCTGTCATATGTTGTTGGGTCGCCCGTGGCAGTTTGATCGGAAAGTCAAGCATGATGGCTTCAAGAATACGTATACCTTTAAGAAGGATGGAGCCACCATTACTTTGTGTCCCAGTCCAGACGAGAGGTGTGAACCTGCCGCGAATAAGGATGATAGGATTGCTGGGAGCAGTAACTTGTTGATGAGATCTACTTTTGTAGCTGCAGCGACCGAAGCCAAAAACTTCCTTGTGCTTATGGTGGTCGAAGGGAACATTGAGGACATGGCTATCCCAGCAGAAGTGCAACTGCTTCTGGAATTGTATCAGGATGTCTTACCAGCGGCTATTCTAGCAGGTTTGCCTCCTATGAGGGATATTCAGCATTGCATTGATCTCCTGCCTGGTTCGTCTATTCCGAATAAGGCGGCGTATCGTTTGAGGCCTAAAGAACACGAGGAGTTACAGAAACAGGTCTTGGAGTTGCTCGAGAAGGGGGTCATCCGTGAGAGTATGAGTTTGTGTGCTGTTTCGGCTCTAATGGTGCCCAAGGCTGATGGTTCGATGAGAATGTGTATGGACAGCCGAGCGATCAACAAAATCACAATCAAGTACAGGTTCCCGATCCCCAGGTTCGACGATCTATTGGACCAACTGCACGGTTCAGTAGTGTTTTCAAAGATAGATTTGCGAAGTGGTTATCATCAGATTCGCATAAGGCCAGGTGATGAGTGGAAGACGGCCTTCAAGACGAGGGATGGGTTGTACGAATGGATGGTCATGCCGTTTGGATTGTCGAATGCGCCTAGTACATTCATGCGTCTGATGAACCAGATTTTCAGGCCGTTTATTGGGCAGTTTGTTGTCGTTTATTTCGATGACATTCTTGTCTATAGTAGTTTGGTGGAGCAACATTTGGATCACTTGAGGAAGGTTTTTGATGTGCTGCGCGTGCAGCAGTTGTACGCCAATGCCAAGAAGTGCCATTTTCTGACGGAGGAAGTCACGTTTCTGGGTTATGTGGTTACTAAGCAGGGCATACGCATGGATGATGGAAAGATTGAGGCTATCACCAGTTGGCCGACGCCGACTAATATTCATGACATTCGGAGTTTCCATGGGTTGGCTTCCTTTTATCGCCGTTTCATTCGGGATTTCAGCAGCATTATTGCGCCGATCACAGAATGTTTGAAGGGTGGGAAGTTCATGTGGAGCAGTGAGGCGGACGCTGCATTCCAGTTTTTGAAGTTAAAGGTAACCCAAGCCCCTGTTTTGACTTTGCCTAATTTTGATGATGTGTTTGAGATGCATTGTGATGCTTCGAATGTTGGGATTGGTGGAGTATTGAGTCAGAATCAGAAGCCGATTGCCTTTTTCAGTGAGAAATTGTGTGACGCCTCGCAAGAGGTATTCTACTTATGACAAAGAGTTTTATGCTATTGTTCGTACTCTTGACCATTGGCAACATTACCTCTTGTCCAAGGAGTTTGTGTTATATTCTGATCATGAGGCACTGAAATACATACAAGGACAACACAAATTGAATTTTCGTCATGCTAAATGGGTGGAGTTCATACAAATGTTCAACTTTGTGATTAAGCATAAGGCTGGCGTGCAGAATCGAGTGGCTGATGCTTTGAGTCGACGACATGCCTTGTTGTCATCTATGCAGGCTCGTGTAGTGGGATTTGACACTTTTGGTGATCTATATGATCCTGATTTTCGTGATATTTGGATAAGGTGTGCAAAGGGGAGTTTTCAGCAGTTCCAGATTCACGACAAGTTCCTTTTCAAGGGAAACCGATTATGCATCCCACTTTGTTCATTGAGGGCCGCGATTGTTGATGAGGTTCATGGAGGGGGCCTTGCAGGTCATTTTGGGAAGGATAAGACTGTATCTTTGCTTTCTAATAGTTTCTACTTGGCCGCGGTTGGAGCATGATGTGGCTAAATTGGTGGCGAGGTGTCGGACCTGTCATGTTGCCAAGACCCGTCACAGTAATGCGGGTTTATACACTCCTCTCCCAGTTCCTACAGCGCCATAGGAGGATATTAGCTTGGATTTCGTATTGGGACTGCCCCGCACACTAAGGCAGAAAGACTCGATCATGGTTGTGGTGGATCGGTTCTCTAAAATGGCGCATTTTGTCCCCTGCAGTAAGACGTTTGATGCAAGTCAGGTGGCTCAGCTGTACTTTCGAGAGATCGTCAAGCTTCATGGTATTCCTAAATCTCTTACCTCTGATCGCGATGTAAAGTTTGTGAGTCATTTTTGGCGAACTTTGTGGCGAAGAATGGGGTCGAAACTTCAGTTTAGTAGTGCATATCACCCGCAGACGGATGGACAGACTGAGGTTGTCAATAGGAGTTTGGGGAATTTGCTGCGCAGTTTGGTTGGTGACAGTCCTCGACAATGGGACTTGGTGTTGGCACAAGCAGAGTTCGCGTATAACCAGTCGCAGAATCGAACAACTGGTAGGAGTCCGTTCCAGATTGTTTATGGGCGCAATCCAATCACTCCATTGGACTTGGTGCCTATTCCCATCACTGAACACTTTAGCTCCGATGGGGAAGAACAAGCTAAGCAGATTCGAGAGCTGCATGAGCAAGTGAGACAGCGCATTATCCAGCAGAATGACAAGTATAAACTGCGAGCTGATAGGCGACGGAAGAAGGTGGTTTTTCAGGAGGGTGATTTAGTTTGGATTCATTTGAGAAAGGAGCGTTTTCCAGGAGGGCGTTGGGGAAAGTTACAGCCAAGGGCGGATGGTCCTTTCCGTATCCTGAAACGGATAAATGATAATGCATATAAGGTGGATTTGCCAGGTCAGTACAATGTGTCAGCTACCTTCAATGTTGCTGATTTATCTCCATATGAAGATGGTAGTGAGGATGAAGCAGTTGACATGAATGATGTGGTGGCAGCGGCAGATGAAGCAGACTCGAGGTCGAGTCTTTTTCAAGAGGGGGAGTATGATGCAGTTTCAACGTAGAAATCGGGCAAAAACTGGCGGTGTTAGATTGATTTGAAATTCGCACGGTACATGCGAAACGCAATTTGGGATCGAAGATGGACGATGGATTTTGGCCATCTGACATTGTTTAGGGGGCGAAAACTGCAATTTACTGTTTTTTCGGGCTTATTTTTAATTTTTAATTTTCTGTTTTATTTCCTTTTGAACTTTTAGGGTTTTTTAGACGCTTATAAATAGCGTTGTTTTTGTTTTGGGCCGCAGTTGAATTTTGATAATAATATTTCGTTTTTCATTGAAACTAGGGTTTCTCTGAATTTCTTCTCCGTTCAGTCAATTTCTCTATACGTTTTGCATCACAATTGGTAGTTTAGATGTTTAGATCTAGCTTGTTTAAATGCTTTTAAGTAGTTAAATGTCGCAAATCTAGCTTAGTTAACATTTACTTTCTCATATCTGTTAGTTAGCGTAGAGGTAAAAATGCATGTTAGTTTGGCTAAGTTTTATTATGCTTTCTAGTAGGTAGGTAGAGGTGATCTAGTCGTTTAACTTCTGATTTTGTGTTTCCGTTCAATTTCCGATCATCTCTGTTTTCTGCATATCAATTCATCAATGGTGTTCATACATGCTCTGTTTTCAGTAGATTAAAGATAGAACATAGGTAGAAAATCATTTCAAAATCTGAAAATTAGCATTAGTTTAATTGTTTTTGTCTTTACACGCTTTTGCGTTTTCAATCTGCATAGCCAGATGCAGTAGGTGGTCCAAAGTCAGTTTTTTCACATGCATACTTATTTTAGGAAATTCTTTAGCTTAGCCCAACTGTAAGGTGCTCTTTTAAAATGACCAAAAATGCTTTCATGTTTTACATTCTTTCCATACGTCTGTACTTCGGTCGTCTAGTGACAAACACGAATTTTGCATGTTTTAAAAGGACTAGATTTGACACGTTTTAAATGTCAGTCATGAAAATTATGTTCTTACAAACCTGTCCAGCATTACCAAACTTCCTATGGTGATTGATTGGCCCATCGGGAATGAGACGATTTAGAAAGATTGATTAAAGAGCGTTCAGGGTTTTTCAATCACGATTCAACATTTTCAACGCCCTGGGTCGGATGTGGTACGTAAACAATTTAACCGAAATCATTTATGTGTTTATTATTATGCATAACATGATAGTTGACGACGAAGGATCGGCTGCGGCAAATTGGCAAATTGGTTCCCAGTGATACCCGGAAGCTCAACTGCAAGCAGCTCCCCAAGCCGGGGTTCGTCCCCATCATTGTGCGAGAAGATACAAATTTAAGCATCGATGTGCGATGCGAATGCCCACATCCAACTCTAAGAAGATCTAATCGAACACATTTGGGCGAAATTTGGCAATGATTAGCCAGTTGAACGAAAGTTATGAATTTTATCTATTTCATACAAATGTAATTTTAGCATTTAAATTATGAAATTTCGGTATGTATTTTATTATATGTTTGATACAATGACACTTTTAATATAATTGGACTTTTTATAAAATTATTGTAAAGGGTAGTGATAAAATGCAAACTTATATATTATACAAACTCCAAACTTTTCAACACAATGTCTACACAACTTCAACACAATGACAACACGGTGTAAAAATTCAAGATTTTGATGTCAACATAATGTCAATACAATGTCATCACAATATCAACGCAATATCAATACGGTGTCAACCGTTGACACTGTGTTGATACTTTCTGTTGCTATTATTTTGTAATCTGTTAATATTTTTTAACTAGTTTGGAGTTCGTACAGAGTTTGCATTTAATTACATTCTATTGTAATATTTAATTGAAATTAAAATGATTGAGAAAAAATTAAAATGAATAACATATGACATCATTGATTCCTCAATGAGCACATGTGATAAGGACGGAAAGAAATGTGTGGTTGAAAGTGGATACGTACTCTTTTTAAACCACATTAAGCGTCTTTACATCCATGCCCGACTAGTCAGCAGGAACTGAAAAGAAGGAGCTCCGATGGCTGGCAAAAGACCTCATGTGTTGGCCGTTCCATTCCCTGCTCAAGGCCACGTGAAGCCGCTCATGAGCCTCTGTCGCCTAATAGCCAAACACGGCATTAAAGTCACCTTTGTCAATGCCGAGTCTATTCATCACAAAATAATTTCCGCATCTCAAAAACAACAACAACAAGATGAAGATGATTCCGGCCACAACATAGTGATGGAAACCGTCCCGGATGGTCTAACTCCTGAAGACTTACCCTTTACACTGGTCGAAACTCTTCCAAAGACAATGCCGCAAACCTTAACCGATTTGATTCAAAGGATCAACACCTCCAATCCTAATGAGAAGGTTACCTGTCTCATTACTGACATCACATTGTCATGGATTTTCGAAATTGCAGCTAAGATGGGAGCCGAGCATGTCGTCTTTTCCACATTTTCCGTCGCCAGCTTGGCCTTCATGCTTCACATTCCCAAACTCATAGAGCAAGGAAATCTCAATATAAATGGTAATACTTAATCATCCCTTTTGTTTTTTATATCATTATGTATTACTCTCTTGTGTGAATTTGTTGGTGGAATAGCTTGATGATGAGAATTGAACAAATGAGCTTAATCATCCCAAAAAAGATTGCTTTTATAATTAATAAATGAAATAAATATTATTTGTTGTGAGTTATTGGCTCAAATGAACCTTAGAATTTTATATTTTGGTTTTGATTTGTCGAATGTGTTTACTGAATTCTTGAATTTGTTGATGGGTTCGACTTGAAAAATGTGTTTTTTTAAAATAAAAATTGCTTCTTTTTTTTTGCTAGTGATGAATGTGAGGATAATTTGTGCGGGGCCCACTTTGAATATCGGGAGTTACGTGAATATATTTGCAACTCCATAAGGAATTTGAGTAGATACGATTAATAAGTGATATTGTTGTTTACCTGTCTTTTGATGATTAGTTTTCTTGTATTGTTGAAATTGGATGCTTGTGTGTGTAAACATTGAGGTTATCTTTATCCAATTGAATGAATCTTGTCTCTTTTCTTTCTTTCTTTTGATGTATCTCTTCATTTAGTTTTGTTATAAAGCTAACATTGGTGGCTAAAATGATCCGAACTCTGAAAAAAATCCAGTGGTGATTAGATTGGAAATTTGAAGAATTTCTGTTCAAGGATTGTTGTTGTTGTTTTCGTCGTTATATGGTTTTGAGTTCTTATTCTTTATTTTATCACGTATGTTTGAATTCTCAATATTAGTAGTGATAATGCATAACTGTGTTATGTTTGCCATATTTGGTTTGTTTGAATGTCTAAAAAATAAATTCATGTGGTTTAGATATATCCTAACAAATTAAGTGCAGGATCTCTCGAAAATGGAGTTGTAGTTAGTCTTTCAAACGATATACCTTCTTGGAGGAAAGATGAGCTTCCGTGGAGTTTCTCCAGCAACCCGAAAATAGAAAAGGTTTTCTTTGAAACTACAAAAAATGGATTAAAAGAAGCTGGTAAAGCAAAGTGGTGGCTTTGCAACTCTAGTCACGAGCTCGAACCGGCAGCATATGAGTTGCTCCCAAACGCATTGCCATTTGGTCCCTTAAATTTACTTGACTCCAACAATGTCGGATCCACTAATTTCTTCTCTGAAGATTCATCCTGTTTATGCTGGTTGGATACCCAACCGTATAGATCTGTGGTGTATGTTTCTTTCGGAAGCTCGGGAGTTTTCTCTCAGCAGCAGTTGGATGAGTTGGCTCTCGGGCTCGAGCTATCGGGCCGGGCTTTTCTATGGGTCGTCCGCCCCGACCTCGCCGATGGGTCGTCGGTCGTGTACCCTCCCGGGTTTGGGACTGGGCTCGGGAAGATTGTGGAATGGGCACCTCAAAATAGAGTCTTGTCGCATCAGTCCATTGGTTGTTTCGTGTCTCATTGCGGATGGAACTCGACTACCGAAGGTGTGACCAATGGGGTCCCTTTCCTATGTTGGCCCTATTTTGCTGACCAGTTCCATAATGAGAGGTACATTTGTGAAAAGTGGGGGATTGGATTAAAAATTGATTTTGATGAAAAGGGGATTGTTAGATCAAGATATGAAATCAAGGACAAAATTAATATGTTGTTTTATGATAATAAGTATAGGGAAAATGCACTGAAACTGAAGGAAATGTGTGGCAAGAGTGTTGACGATGGTGGAACGTCTTGCAAAAATCTGAAGAAATTTATTGATCATCTTTATAGGAGATGAAGGGTATGGTTTTTACATATTCCAAAAATTTGTGTGTTCATATATATTAATGGTTTCTGATATGTACTAGTACTACTTTTTATGAAATAAGTATAAAAATGCTTGTGTATATACGTGTGAAACTAGTATCAAAGAGATACTATATAAGAGTGTTTGATTTGATAAATGAAATCGATAAGCTTTTTATGGTGTTTATTCTTGAATTGCAACAAGATTTAAATATCAATTTAGCATTATGATCAATAGCATGAGTAGTATGTACACCAAATCATGCAAACCATAATATTCAATTCTAGTATTCCTTCCGTCCATGGTAAGATGACACATTTCTTAGTTGGCACGAGATTTTGAGAATTGTTGGTTAATGTGTTTAAATGAAGTGAGAAAGAGAGGTTAATATTTAATTGGAGTGAGAAAAAAGTGGTTGGGTGTATTAAGTGGAGAGAAAGTTACCAAAAATAGAAATGTGTTTTATAGAAACTAAAATGTACTTATCATGCCCCACTCTAAATGAATACTTTACCCATCCCTAATAAATGAAACATTTCAAATTCGGTAAACGATTTTATACAATTTTAATTTATGATATAAGAGGAGTAAAATAAATAAAATAAATGACAAAGAAGAGAGGTATGACTAATGATGAAAGAGTATGAGCTAGTTAGAATACGATAAACAAATAAAAAATATATATCTATGAGTAGAAGAGAAAAAATCGGATAATTGGAAAAAATAAATAGCTCAACAATTGTGATCAACAAAACTTAAATATTCATAAGTTTTGAAAAATATCTTTGTAAACAATATTTGTAGTGAAACATTTCATATTCGGCAAACGATTCGTACAATTTTAAGTATTCATAACATTATAAACAATAACAAAAAGAAAAATGTACTCCTCCCAACTTATACCAATCTGGAGCAACTTATTTCGATTCGGAGTATCCTTTGCTATCAGAGATTCAAACTTGAGTCTGAATTGGAGAAAGAAGACTCATTCATCTAACCTAATTTTAAAAGGTAAAAATTTCTTCACATTAATAACACTGTACCTAGTTTATAACAAATTGCAGGTTCAAAATACCTAGCTTATCTGAAAATAGACATACAGGTGCTAACGAAAATTGAAATTATAAATTTAATATTAAGCTTATGTTGTCATAACTTTCACATGTCACATAACAAATTAATATTTGAAATGCATTCATTCTTGATATCATATATTTGTTTTTGGGATATGTACATTTTATTAGTATATACACTATTACCAATTCAAACTAACAGAATATATTAGAAAATTAAAAAAAAAAAAAAAATTAAGTGTTCAATCATATAAAAAAGAAAAAAAGAAAAGAAAAACTCAAATTTGGTTAATTGAAGTTCAAATTGATCAATTGAAGATTTATTGTATCAATTGGGATAAATTGGAAATAGATTAATTGAAAATTCGATTGATCTGTATGTAATTCAATTTAACATTTAATTAAGCAATAAGAAAGATTGGTGATTCAATTGATTAATTGGTACTCAATTAAGATTTCAATAGTTCAATTAAGAATAACATGAAATCCAATTGATCTACGTTCCAACCGATCACTTGAGAATTCAATTAACCAATCGAATTCATTTGGCTAGTATGATAAAAATATGAAGATTCTAATATTCAGTTGAACTTAAGAATAATTAAAAATTTTAGTCATTCAATTGAATCGAATATGAATTGTATCTTTCTACTTGGTCTACAATAAATCGAAATTCTTAGTTGTTCAATTGAATATAAAATTATTGGAATCCCAAATTTTTAGGAATATTTTAGTTTTTATTGAAATAATTTGAGATTTCAAATAATCTTTGATTAAATAGAATAATTATATATTTGAATTGATCGTAGATTTATTGGAGTTTTCAACATATTTACTTAAATTAATACATTACTTAAAAAATATTAATTGTAAATGTAAAGAAAACATATTAGAAGTCCTAACTAAAACCTAATTAAGACATGATATAGCTTGATATATAAAACTCAATAATAGTTCTATCTAATAAAAAATAAATTCAATTCTAAAATTTAATACACAAAGCCCAAACTAATATGCTAGCGTAGTAAGTAACTCTATATGTACAGATTATATGCAATATTTTTTGGAAAGATAAACCCCAGGCTTTCCAGGCTTTCCTTGCTAATAGATACACCATACATACAACTCATATAGAGATTATCTCATTTTCTCATCTCAATAGAATACAACCGATTTTCTTCTTCCTATCCATTTTCCCTCACAAAATTGCCTCTCGAAAGTCAAAACTCTCTAGAACAATTTCAATTTTGACCCAAATAGAAGGCAAAATAGAACTCCATATATAATTCAATTAATTAATTAGTAAAATATAATTTGAAACATACTGTGTATAATAAATTAATATTGCCCAACCAAATTATATTTTTCGTGGATTGGAAAGCCCAAACAATATATAAAACTCAAAATACTCATGCTTCTATTAAATTAGTAATTTTTTTTGATACATGCATCACCTCTAAAAGAGCTTTGCAGAATTCGTCAGAGCACAATGCTCGATACCTCATTGTATAATTATTTTTCTTTGCAGAATTATTTGGAGTTACTACAACATTTTTAAAGGAAAAAAAATAAATAATTACCCATTTCCCGCCTAAACTGTCTCCCGGTGGCAGTTTAGTGAATTTTCACACAACTGCCATTTTAGATATTGATAGATATGTCAACCCATGAACACTAGTCATTGACATACTTGGATTTTACATGTTTTTAGAGGATGGTTATGTATGAATTTGGTCATATTTTGTCTATTATTGGTCATGTTTATATCTACTTTTTCTGGTATGTTGACCATTTTGTTAAGAATATGTAGAAAAAGGAACAAAATACGTGGATGTTGTAACATCCCGCTTTTTCGAACTCTAATTTTTGTGACGTGGAAATTTTTGCATTAAATGTTTTTAATGCTATGATATACGTAAAATTAAATGATAAATGATTTATTGCAACATTCTTGTGACCTAATTGCGATATGGAGTCGAGTTTGAGTTGAATGGTCAACTTGTGGAATATGTGACGTGGCTATTGAATAGTCAATATTGTGGAAAATATGACGTGGCCGTGGAATGGTCAAGGTCGTTTGAAAATGTGAAGTGGAGGTGAATTTCGAAAAGGTGGATATTTTGATGTGGGAAGAAATAATTTTTGTGGTGAAATATTTTCCTAAGGGATGAGTGAGAATTTAATAGGAGCATTATTTAAGTATGTGGAATTTTCGACCCTCTCCTATTTATTGGAAAGAAATCCTATTTTTCTTGGATTTAATTATTGCTTGGGATAATTATCCAAATTAAATCCAAAGTCCGATTATTCCTATTTATTGATGAAATTTTCGGCCCCTATATTTGTCTCTAGGGGGATTTTCGAAAATCCCTTGTGATATGGGAGAAGGGATTATTTTTATTATTTGATCCCTTGTTTATTCTCTTCCATAAATAAATTCAAATATCCTAGCATATCTTGCCAAATCTAAGAAGATCTTGCCATATCCTAATTAAAATAGGATTTAAATTAAATTCCTTCTAAGGAATTAAAAGTGACGCCACTTTTCCTTTTAAATTGGGGAGTATTATTATTATTCTTGCTCCGTGATATTTTATTCTACTCCGTGATATTTTATTCTACTCCGTGATATATTCAAATTAAATCATAGGCTAATTTAATAGCCTAGAATTCGAAATTCCCTACTTTTCCTCAACCAAATTAACGCCACTTCCCCAACAAATCTCTCCCAAATCTTTATTTATTTAATTATTGGATTATATCTTGCACTCTATAAATAAGAGTGAGAAACCTAACCCTAGCATCACTAAATCACGCCCCCACTCCCCAAAATTTCGATCTCTCTCTCCCCACTCTCTCTCAAATTTTTCTTCTACCTTCTCCATGAATTCTTCATCATTTGGAGAAGAATTGAAGCTGCAATTCAAGAATTCATTGAAGAATCAAGATTTTACTTGTTTCTACCGTTTGTTTTTGCAAGAAAAGGTACTTCTATTATTAATCTTTTCTTCCTCTACCGATTAATCGGTGTTTCTGAGTCCACATGCATTTAGAACGAGGGAAGGAGAAATTAATCGGTGAATTTGGATGCATGTGTGTGTGTGTGGCCGAGAGTGTGTGTGTGTATGTGCATGCCTCGGTAGGCGTGCACATGTGTGTGGTGTGTGTGCGTGTGTTGTGTGTAGAAAAGCACTCATGCGTGACACGAATTGATGATAAATCTGGAATTGTTGTGTGAATAAAAACGATATGATAATCGTACTTTGATTTTGATTGTTGATTTTGAAAATAATCGAAGGGAAAAGGGAAACGTGAGATCATGCATAATTTTAATCCATGATTTGAGACTTATTTGAAAAATATGAACTAAAGGTGATAGTTCGCGTTCCCGGTGTGATATCAAGAAGAAGTGCGTTTTTGTTGAACTCGAAGGAAATCGAGGTGGGCTTTATTCTAAACTCTCTTCTATGTGCAAATTTATGATGTTGGAGAAATAAGGGTGGATTGAACTGTTATGCCATGCCTATAAATTATTTTGGATATTGTGAGTGCCTGATGCCTAGATTGTGAGTACGCTCCATTAGGCTACAGTGGCTATATAAACGAATTCGGGTCTGAGTAGGGCCGCAAACCCTACCAGGCTGTGTACACGGTGGGATCGGGAGCCGTCCTTGCTAGTCGGCCGGTCTCGTGGGCGAAAAGTGTGGCCACACTTTCGTCGCACTATGGAATGATTGTGATTGTGATTGTGATTGTGGAAATGATGAGAAAATGGGAGGTATTGTTTGACTGGCCAGTCCATGATATATTTTGTGATACTCGATGCTTATCTTTAAATAAATGCAAAACCTCGAGTTCACTATGGTAAGGGTGGCATAACTATAAAATGTTTTGGCATGAGTCCACTGAGTATGTTTAAAATACTCAGCCCTGCATGTGTTTTCCCTATGTACAGGTTGAGCGGCGATGGGCGGTCGGTGGTGTTGAGATAGTGAATCGAATAAAATGGATGATTGGAACTTTAAGTGTAGTCGTGTCTTCATACATGACTCCGCTTTCTCTTGAAATGCTTCCGCTGAATATTTTTTGGAAAACTTATTATCTTGGTTGTTTCGAACCTATTTCTTTGTTTTGGAATGTTGGGAAATATTGCGTTTTGTTGGAGTTATGCTAAACCTTGATTTCTGAGCTTAGTCTATTATATCTTTTAAATCTTGATTCTCGTGAGTTAGACGTTGACTTTTGCATTGATACTTCATTAAATGCTTGGTCGAATCTCTTTAAATGAAACCCTAGCCTACACTTTTGTCGTCTTAAGTTCGCCTAGTTAACAGTCGCCGTATTTATTATACCCTAGAAATGCCGGGTTGTTACAGATGTGCAGCAGCCTTTGTTTGAGACAATATTTATGAGAGATTTTTAAGTCCAATTATCCCCTAATGCATATCAATCTCTTCGTCTTCGAAAGAGCTTCGTATGGGTATCTCGCACTCCTCAATCGGAGTTCGGTAGAAGAGTTATGGCCGTTATAAGAACATTGCGCGTTCCAGAAACTTTCACGCAGCCGAGTGAATTATTACCCTGTAAATTCACTCGGACGGGTACGATGATTCTGCGCAGAAAAGGTCAGAAACTGGTCGAAAATCATCACCCGGTCGGGTGATTTTTACACTTAATAACACCACCTGGCCGGGTACGTTGTTTAGGCGTATTCTTATGCCAAAAATGCGATTTTTATGGGGGATTAAAGGGAAAACGCCTAGGGTTAACAGTATTCTACACCTACCGCCTCCACACTCACACAGACACCCAAAAAAACCATTGAGAGAGAGAATTGAAGATTGAAGACTTTAAATCGGAAGATTGAAGCTTCATTCCATAGATTCGTTCCACAGGAGTTCATAGTATCCATCTCTTATGTCCTTTCATTGAATTATTTGTTTCAAACATGGTTTTTGTGAAGAACATGAGTAGCTAAACAATCCTTGTAGAATTCTTGGTGATGATGCACTGATTTCATAGTTTTTATCCAATTAATTTTATTCTTGCCTTGCTCTTGTAGTTATTTGATTATTTTTGGGTTTATTACTTTCAATTGCTTGATCGCCATTTGATTGTGTAGGATTAATTAGATTAATCGGAAGATGAATGTAACACCCCCTACCCGATCGTCCACCAGCCGAGTAGATGATGTCACAACTCCGGTACCATAAAGTATGGAAATTTAAAATTTTTATTTCTGAATTATTCAAAAACAAATCTTTAAATCAATAATTGATATTTACAAATATAGTGGAAGTAGCTTAGTTTAATATTTAATGCTAACATGCCACAACTAACTATTCGAAAGATCTATCTCTAATAGAGCTCAGTGACCCACCAAGGATGCAGCGCTGAGACAGACATGAACGAACATCGACTGATACTCTCCAATGCCAACTATCCTGTAGCACACTCAACACTTTAGCCAAAATTCTCTTCAAGTAATAATTATACAACTTAATATCCTGACAATTATTTTATTCACCAATTATTACCACTTCTATCATAATATTATCATTTTATTAATTTCTAACATAATTTAGGCAGCATCTCCCCTATAACCATCACATGCCCATAAACCAACAATGAGTAAATTCAGTCCCAGAACATATCAACTGTCATCATCCTCTATCTCATGGAATTTACCAGATTTATAATCATATATCACTTCGTAAACCAATAGGATAGAATACAAAGTAAATGCATATCATCAATTATTATTCACACTAACACGTATATAGATCACCGAAATTTTCACATAATCAAACACATATAGCCCAATTAAGTGCTTAGTGACGGACTAGGGTACACGGACCAGATCAGAAACAGAATCAGATGCAGAGCGGAATTTGTCCTCGAGAGGATTCCGCACAGACCACCCATTTAGGGTGCAGACAGAGACAGAGATCACAGATCACAGATCAGAGTTCAGAGGCGATCCTCGCTTCGGTTATCCAGAAGACGAGCGATCACAGATAATGCAGCGCTGCTGTCCTATGGCATGCCAATTGTACCCACAGAATACACTCAAGCACGGGGCGTAAACACAATCAAATATACTTATTTTCGTATCAATACTTATATCCAACATAACACATCAACACAGACAGACAAATCAGACCTCATCACATGTAATCACATTTGCATACATCATCAACACATATCATTTATCACATTCATCTTAACGCTCATTTCCACATTTATCTACAGTCACAAACATATTATTCCCTTTTGCATATTTCATTACCAACTCATGCAACGATTCATCACAACCTTATATTTTACTTCATAAATCATTTATCACATAATCAATTATAATTTACTTAGACAACAGGTCATATAGAAATCACATAAAAGCAAGTAAGAGAATTAGGCAACATAAGTGTTGAGCATGCTACCTGTCAGGCTTATGAGCATAAGCTCTTTTATCACATTTACGTTTTAGTCACTTCGCACCCTTTTTCTCTTCCGATCCCTTTGTTCCTTTTCGGCCATCGCTGAGAAATCTCTCGCTTTATTTACTAATCACATGCAACTCATATTAATCTCCTGACCATTCATTTATTCTATAAACTCTATAATAACTTTATTTCTCTATTTAGTCTCATTTTTTATAATCTTCTGATTTTCGATTCTACCTTTCTAATTATCAATAGATGACTCTCTTTATGCCTCATTATCATCCTTAACTATGCATTAACACTTTAACCCTATTTATCCAATCTTTTTCCCCCCTTTGTAGAAACTAGTACTATTCACACAGTATCGTTCACAACTTATTTCCACCTTGTTATAAATTCAGTAAAATACCAAATGACTATAATAAATTCTAAGATTAATTATACATATTCAATATACCATAATTCACGACATACATCAGTTTCATACCTTTGCATATCATGTAATTATCCAAAAATATTGGTTAAACTCTATGTTACTATTCATAGAAAGTATGTACCTTTTATTAATATTTTTATCAACACCAATCTTATTTAGTAAATTCTCAATAATTCACATTTAACATCCATATTCATTCTAAATCATATTTCCATGATCAAGTCATCTAAATAAACTCACTAACCTCAACAACTCAATCTCCCCTTAATCTTGTTCATTTTATCAAATAGTAGATTATGCTTCAGTCATCAATTTTAGTCTCATTTCCATGCTTAATCCACTTATATACTCAACATTTATTCATTAGTCATCATCATATTCAATCCTTAAGCTTCAATATTCCAATAGCTTTTCTAAAATATACCAAAAGAATATTATAAATTCTAATAAATTCACTTTACAACATCTTCCCTAGTATCCATTTCTAACATAAGTTTTACCATTTAACAATACCAATATAAGGATCTATAAGCTAGGGTTTCTACCTCATAAGGAACTCCAAGCATAGATTCTAATTAAACCATTCTAAGGGCAAAATTCTAGTCAATTCACATTTACGTACACCCTATAAATCATCAAATTCGAAAAAATAAATCACTTCCTACCTCTTTTCAAAATGAACGAAATGTGGCAGCCTAAAATCAATATTCATCCATTTATATGCTATAAAAAAAATAGGATAGGAAGATGAGGAGCTACCTTGATAACCTTTAAATTTCTCATTAACTTCAACAATTTGACAAAAATGAGCGGTTCAATGGAAGAAAAGAGCTTGGGTTTCCTCCTATGGTGGAGCACGATTTTTTTTTCTTCTTGATTAAGAAGATGAATAGTAGCTTAGGGTGATATTTATTGTAAGCCACTAATATTGTTTTATTTGTTTAAATATTAAAGAGACAAATGGCACTCATTTAAATCATTTGAATTGATCTAGAATTTTCTATCATTCTAACACATGTTGGAGACCCAAAATATCACCTACTTAACTAAAATAAACGTTCCTATAATTTTTCTTGAAGATTTTGATATTTTCATGTGAAAAGACCAAAATGCCTTTCCACTGAATTCTCAATACGAACATCGTATATATTCTAATTTCTTTCTCAATCTTACTCAAATTATAATTAAAATACCTAATTATAATGTTACAATACCTCTAATTAATGTTCAATAATAAATCTTAATTAATTTGGTCTTTTTCGCCATCGGAACAATCACCAAAAACCTGATATACAAGTTTTACACTTCTTAGTGTAGTTCTTCTAATCTCTCCATTTCCAGCCTTATATTATTTCCTAACACTTAATTTTCATTTATTCACTTTCTAATCATATGCTTTAATATTTCAATTTATTTCATTCTCAATTTCGAGTTAATATGCGAAAACATCTTACAGATAATTTATACTAGTTTCTAATATCATTTTCATTCTTTATAATTCATGTACTATTTCAAAATCTCCAGTCTCATAAAATTTTAATCATATTCTTGATTACCACTATTTTCAATATCGAATTATTCGACAAGAGTCCTGATTCTCCGTTTTTCTTTAACCGGAAAAATCAATTTCCGACTAAGGTCATTTAGTTGGGGTGTTACAATGAAATAATTAATCTTGAAATAAGAATAATTCTCACCTTAATACAATAGAACTCGGGAGAATTGAGGTTTTGAGTGAGGTCTTTAACCTAGTCGAACTTATGGGAAGTAGGGGTTTAGGATTAGAAGGGGACTTCAATCCTAGCACCTAATCTACAAGTTTCTCATCTCGGGAGGGGGTTTAATCTATAATTGTGGCCGACTTAGTAAATCTAGAGACACCAAAAGGTAAAACAATTTGATTGGATAAGAGCTTGGAATTGTGCATTGGATCCTTGAATTCTACATTTTTCTCCATATTATCTTCTCACTCTGTGTTAGAAAAAAAATAAGTCGAGTCAACGTTTATTTGCTTATTATATGTTTTTAGTAGTGTTAGAAAAAAACCAAACCTTTCTCGATTCTCTAGATAGTAGTCAACGTTTGTTCGTGGTAGTTAAGTTGAAACAAATTTGTCTCTATGGGATACGATACTCTTGCTTGTTAATGGCTACACTAGCCTCGTACACTTGCGGGTATCACTTGTATTAAAATAAGTCGAGTCAGTCATGGCGTAATTTTTCTTGCAGAAAAAGGGCTCGATTCGACTTATTATTGCTTTGTTTTATTATTTCGTTGCAATCTTCATTCCACTTATCATTATTATTTTGCTTTCGATTATACTAATTAGAATACCGCATGTAAACGGCTCAGATATTTCAACCCAATATTTCTAACATGGTGCACATCTCTTAGATTCTTAACATCTTTCTTGTTTATAATTACTGTTATTTAGTACACATATTTTAATTAAAAAACAAACATTACAACCTAACTTTAATTTTATTAACTAACATTAAAATAATAACATAAAAAATTGAACTTCAAATGCGGTCTTTGGAAAATGCACTTACAAATTTACAATTTTTAAATTTTCACTTTTTAAATTCTTGAACTGGAAAGAATATTGTTGTATGTCTAAACTTTAAAAACGCACAAATGTCAAATTCATTCACCTATTATTCCATCAGTCATTATATTCTCTCTCTTTAATCTTAATGTGACTAACGCATTAACTATCTATTTTTTTTAGACTATGCAAAAATATGAAAATTTGTTATGTAACTGAAATTATTCATATATATTATTGACTCACTTTTATTTTACTACTAAAGCTACCTTGTACAAGGCTAATATAATAATGGCAAGTAATATTCCATCAAGACTATAGTGTCAACCTAACCTTGTACAAGGCTAATATAATAATGGCAAGTAATATTCCATCAAGACTATAGTGTCAACCTAAGTACCATGATTCCATGAACTAGTCTTAACTAAGAACCATTCTTAACTATTGTAAGGTGAATTAGATTGGGTTTTTGTAATAACAAGAAAAACGATGTGCAAGATGATGTGGGAAAAGGTAGATTTTCTAGGATCTAATGCGCAATTTTAAACTATTATCCAATCAATTCCTTTGTCTTTAGTGTACGTAGAATTATCAAGTCCGTCGTTTGATTAGATTGAACCC
>NC_062967.1:43507271-43507816 GCF_023119035.1 Salvia hispanica
GCGATAAAAACGTATAGCGCTCATGTAACCGCCGTGCCCTTCTCAAGAAGTCTCTTCCCAAGCTGCGACAATCACAGTGTCGAACCCTTCTCTGAAGAACTCTTCCCGTGCCGCCAATGTACTCGCGATATGCAAAAATAGCGGGCGTGACATACGGAAACGGCGACGGAAGTAGATATCTCCCCACACCGGGTACGGACTGAAGTAATCACGTTCCAACCTTGCGGCGGCTTCCTCCTTCCTACGGTGGATGTATGTCCGGCGTCGCCTAGGAGGTGCGGCGGCTTCCTCCTTCCTAAGTCGATCTTCTTCTAGCGATTCTTCCATTATTCGACGCATTTGCTCAAATGGATCCATAATTGATTAAATTTGGGAGAAGAAAAAAATAAAGGAATGACTTTATAGAAGTGATTGGAGAGGAAAGAAAGAGAGATGAGAGAATAGATGTGTGTTTGTGTGTAAAATGGAGAATGGAAAAGAGTATATATAAAATATAAAAAATAGATAAGAGAGTAGAGAGAAAGAAAGGAGAGGTTAGTGAAGAT
>NC_062967.1:43507826-43615764 GCF_023119035.1 Salvia hispanica
AACATTATACTGGCAACTTGCCAGTATAAAAATTAAAAAAAAATAAAAAATATAAAATATATGGACGCGTCGGGCGTCGAGACGAGACGGGAGCCGCAATGCTGTCTCGATGCCGTCTCGTCTCGTCGAAACGAGACTGAGACCGCAACGAGGCAGCGTTGCGGATGCTCTAAATAGCCCGGCAACTCGAGTGGGTTGCCCGGACCTGAACTAGTTAGCCCAAGTAAAACTCATCGATCACAGTGCCCAAGTAAAACTCATCGTTCACAGTACAGCTGATCGTTTTCACTATTCAGTCATCAAATTGCAAGAAGCGGCGGTGATGACATGAAAGGAGCCGCACAATTGCCAATTTTCCGCTCAATATCATACATCCGACGTTTCAAATCACTCATATCTGTCTCCTCTCGCAATTCCCACTCCGCATCAGTCTCAGTTCAATGCTCAGACACGGTAGAAGCTACAGAATCCGGTCAATTCAATGGCGTAATCGATGATAAGGACCTTCTCAGAAAATCCCCAAATGGCAATCTCCTAGTCCTCGACCTCATCGATCGCCGCGCTCTCCAACCCGACGCCAAATTATACGTGGACCTCTTCAAGAAATGCACTGATCAGCGGAAGCTCAAAGAGGGCCTAATCGCCCACGCTCACTTCGCGACGTCGAGCTTCAGAAACTACGTCGTTTTGCAGAATACAGTTGTGAATATGTATGCGAAATGCTGTGATATGGAGAGTGCACGCAAGGTGTTTGATGAAATGACTGAACGAGATATGGTTTCTTATACTATGCTAATCACTGGCTATTCGCAGAATAATGAGTTCTATAAAGCGTTGAGGTTGTACGTGGAGATGGTGGAGATGGGATTAAAGCCTAATGAATTCACATTCGGAAGCGCTCTGAAATCGGCTGGTGGTATGCAGAGTGTATCAATGGGTAGAGGGATTCATGGTGTTTGCATCCAATTCGGGTTCGGGGATAATGTCTATGTTGGTAGTGCATTGGTGGATATGTATGCAAGATGTGGTAAAATAGACGAAGCGAAAGTTCAATTTGATCAGCTTAAGATTAGGAATGAAGTCTCTTGGAATGCGCTGATTGCAGCATACGCAAGGGAAGGAGAGGGGCATTGTTCTCTTAAGCTATTCGCAGAGATGAAAAGGGGAGGTTTTAGACCCACTCATTTCACATACTCGAGCATCTTTGCAGCCTGCGCGAGCAATGGAGCTATGGAGCAGGCGAAATGGGCGCATACGGATATGATTAAGATGGGAGTGGAGCTCGTTGCGTTTGTTGGCAACACGCTTCTTGACATGTATGGCAAGGGTGGGAGCATTGAGGGCGCAAAGAAGGTTTTTGATCGGTTGGTGAAGAAGGACGTTGTTTCGTGGAACTCAATGCTCACTGCCTACGCACAGCATGGACATGGCCAGGAGGCCATTGATCTCTTTGAGAAAATGCGCGATTTGGGGCTCGAGCCGAATGAGATTAGTTACCTTTGTGTAATCAATGCTTGCAGCCACACTGGGCTCGTTGAGAAAGGGCTGCATTATTTTGAATTGATGAAAGAAAATAAGTGTGTTCCGGAGATTACACATTATGTAGCGATTGTTGATCTTCTTGGTCGCGCTGGGGAGCTCGAGCGTGCAGAAAGATTCATATTGAGTATGCCGATTGAGCCTACAGCAGCAATCTGGAAGGCTCTGCTTGGAGCTTGTAGGGTGCACAAGAACATGTTTTTAGGCGGATATGCAGCTGAGCGCGTCTTTGAGCTTGATCCTTACGAATCCGGGCCCCACATGCTGCTCTCAAACATCTACGCCTCTCATGGGAGGCGCAACGAGGCTGCAAGAGTGAGGAAGGTAATGGCTGAGAGCGGTGTGAAGAAGGAGCCGGCTTGTAGTTGGGTGGAGATTGGGAGCTCTGTGCATCTTTTCGTTGCAAATGATGACATGCACCCGCAGAGGGAGGAAATTCGTGCGAAGTGGGAGAAGTTGAGAGAGGAGATCAAGAAAATGGGGTATGAAGCAGATACAAGCCATGTGCTGTGGTATGCAGATGAGAGAGAGAGGGAGGAGAGGCTGCAGCTGCATAGCGAGAAGCTGGCTCTGGCGTTTGCGCTGCTGAACACGCCAGAGGGGGGCTCGGTGTCGATCAAGAAAAATATTAGAGTGTGTGGGGATTGCCACAATGCATTCAAGTTTGTGTCAAAGTTGGTTGGTAGGGAAATCATCTTGAGAGATACCAATAGGTTCCATCACTTTCACAATGGCTCTTGCTCGTGTAGAGACTATTGGTAGATTCGAGATGGTGTCAGCTGTTTTGAGTTATAGAGGCCGTAGCAGAAGAAACGCTCGCTGCACATCATGTCTGACGAATATTTTGCTGCGTTGCAGACATGAAGTTGATGTTATTTCTGCTCAAACGACGGAACAAGTTGGAACGATTAATATTTCAGGTTCAGGCTTTTCTCAGCATTGTGCAACATGATCATGGTGAGGAGGCAACAAACCAAAGCTATTCCCCATTCAGAAGTGGTGTGAGAGCGTAAATAATACCGGAAAAGAAGACGGAAACTGTTGCACGACGCCTCAGGCAATCACAACAGAGCCGCATGAAGCTAAATGGGACAGCGGCTGCTGTGAAACTATTTTTTATTTTTATTTTTTTAATTATTTTTGAATTATATTAAATTCTAATTTCATCATCAATACTCTCATTTTCAACATTTTTTTACTCTCACTGGTCTTTACACTATCTCTTTTTATCTCTCAATGGATGACTACTAGATTTCGATCACTGAACCAAGTATTGAATGTAGGAGACAAAGACGATTGCGATGTTCTTCGTTGACATTTATGAGGACTCAACTATCCATAACGGCAGAGGATGCTTAGGTTTTGGAAGAGAATTGTCGAAGTGTAAAACAAGAACAAACCAAATTGGGCATGAGTACGCGATTGGGACCGTATTTGCAAGCATTGGGTTCGGGTCTAGGAAATGGTCTCCAAATACGTCGCCATCGTCAATATAAAAAAACTGGGCTTAGGCTTGGGCTTGGGCTTGGGCTTGGGTTCTAACTTTGAGCCAATTTAAAACATAAGATAAAATCCCATACCTGCACCATCATATTCATAATTCATTACTACAATACAAACTCATGTCTCATTTCAATGTCCAGACATAAAAAAAACATCTTTTGATTATATTGGCATTCTTGGGTCGATTTGGAGAGATCTATACTAAACATGCCATCATTTCCATCTCACTAAATGAGCCCACCATGTAAATCAACACAAAGCCCAAGCTGAGATAGGTAGGGACATGTTGGGAAATTCACTACCATAAAAAGAGAGGACTCAACGTACGAAAGGAGCAGAAGCGGCCACGTCGCCTTTGACAGCCAATAATCATTAAAACCTCGTACCCCTACCGACAATTACACTCTCTACGCTGATTTCTTATCTACTTTTTGCCATCAATTGTTTATTATTTTTCTCCCCAGATTTTTGTGCAACAAACTATTTTTTTATTACATAGTAGCCAAAAAATCTTTATAATCATATGCCCACTTGCAGAATATATATGCATAAAATATTTGGATGGGCCAACCCCACCCTTTCCTAGTTTGGGGGGGTAGTGTTGTATAACTTGAATCATATATCATGGTACATATACTTTTGTTGCCAAGACAAACACATTCGATAATTGCAAGACTACATTAAGTAAAGAGGGAGGGCTATTGTCAATCTTTAAGGAATGTGCTACTTTTCTTATACTCTAATTCTTGTAGGAAACAAACAGAAAAAGGGGTTCTGCCATTTTAGGAAAGATTATTCAAATCTCAAGATTGCAGTGTGCGCTTTGTTTTATTGTATAGTATGGAGTAGACTGTAAATTAATGTTATTTTGTACAACTTAAAAATACATAATCATTATTAAACTTTTGAATTCATCTTTGTAATAATCGATCGATGTTACTTACCAAAATATTGTCTACTTTAACTAGTAATGCCAATTCATTTGAATAGGCGGTTCTAGATTTCTGAAATTATAAATAAATCAAATAGCATACTTAATCAAGGTCCTTTCCACATTCACCAAAAAATTGCCTCACTTTGTTATTTTGTGATGTTCTAAAAAAATTGTCTCATTTATAAGTATAGAAAGTTTTTCTTTCATATTTTACCCAATTTTTCATCCATCTCTCATATTGTATCTATTTTTTTTTATCTTTCTTACTTTATCTACTTTTTCCTTCATCTCTCTTACATGTGTCATCTACAAATGAGATTTTTTTTTCCGGAAAAAATATGTGATTTTCTCTCCTACCATAGTGCCATGCATCCCATGACCCATGCTATCCTATAAATTGAAAATCCATAACCACAATTGCTACTAGAAAACCAAATAGAATTAATTAAAAAAAACTAGTAATGTACTGGAACACATTTTAAAAATTAGTACGTGCAATGATCCAAAAATTTAATAATTTAGCTAGAAATTATGTATGGGGCAGCTGGCAAATGTATTATGTCCACATTTTTCATATTGCACCAAAAATATCAAGGATAATTTATTAATGAGGCCATGAGTTGCTTGTCTAAGTTTGTTTGCTGCGAAAACAACAAGGAATGAAGATCCTACGGCAGAGTTAAAGCAATCCAAAATTAAACAAAAGTAGTAATCACATATTTGATGTCACTGTCAGAAATCATATAATAATGGCAGTACATAATAGAGTGGGGACCAAAAAAAAGAAGTCGTTTGTTTGATGAAATCTTGGCCGTTGATTCGATCTCCAATCTTTCGGGCAAGAAGCCCCACGCTCAACCAGGCGCGTGTTTTGACCGTGAATTCGAGGGTCCATGGGCCAACCGTACCTTATCTAAATCCACTGTTATATCTACACGTGGCGAATTACTATTCGGTTTGACTCATCAAATTTGAGTTCCAGGGATTTCGTGATATGAAATGTATACTGAATAATGAAAAATGGTATTGCCCCCAATCTGTCGTTTAAAGAAATGTTTTGAGTTCATACGGATTATATAAAGGTATCTTCGTTCTTGAATAGCATGAACTCTATTTTTTTAATCTATTTTTAAAAAGTTTAAATTTTTTATTGTTAAAATTCATTTTTTTTAACTAGATGATGAATCTCTACTAATAATATTTTAAAACTTTTTTTTTTCTGTCTTTTATTTTACCAATTATACATTAAAACTCGTATCAAATCGAATGTTCATATTTTTCAGGAACGGATGAAATATTATACAATATTTTATATGGTATAGTTGCAAAATTTTCAAACTTGGTGCTTTACTATTATGTTTTTAAAAGCAGTGATTGACCAAAATTTGTAATTTCTTCCAATTTAATTGGCAATTTAACCTATGGTTGATTAGGTGTCTCCCTTTGACCGTAATTAAATATCTGATATTCATCATTATATGTCTCATTTTATTTTTAATAATTTTAATAAATTGGTCTTGCATTCTATTACAAAACTCTTTTTAACATTTTATAAATGTTTGTTATGAAATTAATATATAAGCATAAGATTCATATATTCTTATTAATTATTTAAAGATATGTTAACTTATTATATATAAGGTCAACTTTACTCTACTCACAATAATCCATTCCTTTTATTGCTAGATCTCACTATTTCATATATTATTCATTTTAATTTTCACTCAACCAATTTAATTTCAATGAACCATTAATAATAAAATTATAAAAAGTACATTTATATTAAAAATGTCATCACATTAAACACAAGATTTAAATAAAAAATAAAATTACAAAATTTAATTAACTTATTGAAAGCAATAAAATTATAGATGATTAATGGATGAATTGGGGAATCAAAATATGAAAAAAATAAAAAAAAGTTATTGAAAAAAACAATCATAAAAAGGTCATATTTGAGGAAGTGAAAATCTTTTTTTATATTTTTTTTGATTTTCTCTTATTTTTTTAAAATAAAACTAATTTATACCGATATAAAAGATGTCCACTCGCTCATTCTAGTAGAAGCCCCGCAATGGTGTGTCGATGCAGTGTCATCCCGGACGCAGGACGTGTTCTTCCAGACGGCATAGTTGTTGATGCTCTAAGTGACACCACCCCCACATTGAATGATGGACCCATTAATTTGCCCAATGAATCTCTTTCAATAAATCTAAAAGCAAGTGAAAATATACCTAAAAAAACTATGTAAATAATATTTTTACATTCCAAATAATTAAGTATTCCCTCTGTCCCACTTAAGATAATACGTTTTTCTTTTTAGTTTGTCCCAGTTAAGATGAAACATTTCCTTTTTTGGAAACTTTTGCTCTCCAATTAATACATCCAATCATTTTTTCCTACCTCTATTTAAATATTCATCTCTCTTTTTCTCTCTATTTTAATACTTTCATCCACATTTTCTCTCTCTAATTAAACACATTAACCAATAACTCTTAAAATCTGTGTCGGCTAAGGAATGTATCATTTTAGCCGAGACTGAGGGAGTACTACCTAAAAAAGCTCTGAAATAATATTTTTACATTCCAATAGTAATCAATTGTCACCGTGATGACAACTTTTGTAGAAATTTTCAAAACAAAAAGCTTTTGTAAAATATATAAATGGGATGGGTGAGTGGAGTAGGTATTCTAACCCAAAAGGGAATGCAACTAAGAAAATTTTAAGGTAATGGTTTGCCTGAAAGGGGAAAGTTAGTACAGTCTAGATTCTTGGTTCGTGGGCATCTATCAATGTTTATTGACAAATCAACTTTCTTTGTTATCTATCGTCTTTCATTAAATATTCTGTCTGGAAGTGTGAATGAGACACTGAATTGATTGGAAATCGAAATAATACTAATTTGACGGTCCAGATTTATTTTCTTATTTTTGTAGCTGATCACTGTGATTGGATATGCTTATGGTTTGGTAATTCTCTGTTTAAGGTTTTCTTCATGTACTATCTCCCTAGGACATTAGCAGTGTGGAATGACTAATGACTAATGTATCCTCCTCTTGGAAAATGACATCATCCATGATGTTCTTTCAAGAATCTTTTGTAGTACTAGTATAATTAATTTAGTTGACCATTTTTCAAAAGTTTATAATTATAGTAGTAGTACAAGATTTGAGGATGACATGGAATTTGTTTTCTTGATCATACTAAGATTAGATGTGATTATGGCGCTTTCATGTTTCATGTTTTAGGAGAATATTGGGTAGCATGAATATTTTAATTTGTATTGATAAAATTAGTTATTCAAACTTTTAATTGTGTATATCAGTATATATGGTATACACTACAAGAAAAAAAAATGACGTCTTTTAAATTCAATTAAAAAAGATTTTTTATGTTTCTAAATAATTTATCAATATAGATGTGATATGAGAAGTTCATTTCTTTTTTATGTTGTATGTGGATAGGTATTGTGACTTGGCGATGAAAATGTGAATATGATTTTACAAATATAGTATGTTGTATTTGACATCATTCATGACATCTTATAGCGATAATTATTAATTTAATAGAGTCAAATATTTTAATCGCCAAGTCACTTATAATATTTTTAGTATCCTCGATGACTTCGAATATAATATTCTAAATTTGTTAAGATAATGATTTTGGATTACTAAGTACATTATAATTATATTATACAAAGAATAAGAGAATTGATATGTCGAGAGATAAGTTTGAGCTATTGTAGTGTGGACAAAATTGTAATATAATTGTTTATAATTATTCCTTGAAGATTGTAATAACTTTAATGATAGATATATATTTTATTCGAAACTAAATTTTCATAATTATTGAGAGAATGTTTTTAAATTTAAATTGAAAATAAAATTATAACTTCACGCTATTTTCTTAATACAAAAGGGAGGGCAACACTCTAAAGAAAAAATTCGAAGAAATCATAGCGAGGTAGCGGATAAAAGCTTCACACTATGATCTCCACCCATAAAATCTGCCAATCATTTCAATTCACAAAGAAATAAACAACTTTCTCTCTTTTTTTTAAACAACTTTCTCTCTATAACTTGACACAAAGTTACTGAATTGAAATAATAAATAGAAATAATTAAAATAGATTTGCCGGTTGCAGTTGATATATTTCCTTTATTCTTCTTCTTTTTTGTAAATTCCTTTTACTCTTGAGATGAGACTAATTTGTGTTTTCAATTTGAGGATGTGCACCAAATGAGACTCAACTAAATTGAAATGTGTTCGTACATCTGATTATATGAGACATTTTCTAACTGTTTAGATATAAATATTTCATTTTACTATTTTGAGATATCTGTGATTTAAAGTTCATTCGTCTTTTCTATTCTAAGTAAGTTGACCATATCATCCACATAAATCATTACACTCACATTGTATTATAAAATCAATATATAAAAATAGGGTCCACGTTCCATAAATCAATTTTACCATTTTTCTTCACAATATCAAATAATATTTTAAAACCTGTGTTGAGTCAAAATGGACTAAAAATGGTGAAAAGGGAACTATTTTTTAAAAATTCATTTACAGCATGAAAGTTCAGGTTAAATTACTCAATGGTGAATTAAATTTGTGGCCTTTGCATCATTTATAAAATCATTTATGCTTAATATCTCTTAAATGAACTCATTGCATGTCCAAACAAGAAGACAAGTATACTAATTACAATTAAATTACATTGTCCTAGTTTTACAGATGCAAATTCACAAAACCAAGCCATAGCAAAATGAACGCCTATGTGCAAATTCAAAATTAGTTGAAAGAAACAGATACAATCATACAATCATACTTGTACATTACATCGTAGACCCACATGCTACATGACAGATTGGAGAAAATTAATAAAATGTAACTTAGTATGATCGGAATAAAATAAAAACCCAATCAAATCACTGAAGAAAATAAAAATTCTAAATGCTATTGTAAAATGATGAGTGGCAATTGTGCAACAAACAAAATATATGGACAACCGTTACCCACAACGTAAGTACAATATCTATACGCATCTACTTCAATAATTGGTGATTGCCTTTTCATACAATGGAAAGGCCATAAATTTAAATCACACACACATATTGCACGTGTTTGCTCTTCATCTTTGTTGTTTTGCAATTTATGGATATTTAGGAGGTTAGATATGGTGGAAAGAGGAACATGCGACAATTAACAACGTTGAAAACTATTTAAGAAAAAGTTATTGTAAATAAACGGAAAATGAACTTCAATTCATATCTTGATTAATTAGCTAGGAGTGTGTAATTACATATGGGAGAGTTTTTTTCGAATCATATATGCGATCTATGGCTAATTGATTTGCAAAGAGTTTTCAAGAATTTTGTCACTCCAAAATGTCGGGGAACGTGTATGGTTTGGTTAATTGAGCTGAATTGCATGTGGGTTAGGGTTTTGTTATCCTCTCTGCAATGGAAAGGTATCACATTATATAGACTAATTTTGCTGTCGGAAAGTGTTTAATTTCAAAATTTCATCGTAAAATAATGTCCAATTTTCTTTTTTTTATCTTTGTCTACGATACAAATTATGTAAACTTTCAGTTTTCATGAAATAATTATGAATTAAAAATATACAAGTTCCACTTTTATTTAGAGATAAGCATTATGGAAGTTCAAAATTAGAATATTGTACGTATATTCAGTTTTCATACACAAACACTGGGATTTTATAAAAAAAAATATGAAACACATCACATCAAATATAATTGCAGATAACATCGTATCGATGGGGAGTTTTGTTCATTCTAGTACTTACAAGATATGGAGTACATGACTATTGCACAATTAATTTGTGTGTTGATTAATGTGTTCTTCAATGTATTGACTAAATTTCTCAAGGACGGATCAGGTATATCATAATTAGGGATGTCAATCGGGTTAAACCGTTCAGGTTCAGGCCAATTCACTCGGGTTACCGGGCTATTTGAGTGCGGGCTATTCGGGTTATGAATTTTTGGGTCATAAATTTTCAACCCTAACCCGCCGGGTTTCGGGCTAACCCATTGGTCTATTCGGGCTAAAAGCTTTAGAAAATAATCTCTTGTATCAAAATTTCGATTTTAAATTTTAAATACTTTTTTTTTAGTTTTAGAATCATATAAAATCTTCAAATTTTCATAGTTTTCTTCAATAATAGTTGGAAAAATGCCTTTCATCTGGATCAACTACAACATAAATTAAAGTTTGTGTTCGTGTCATTATTTTGGCATTGTTCATAATTAATTCTTTATGAAAATTAAAAATCATATGATGATATGATGATGAGACGATGGAATAATGAGTCGAGGTGGAATTAGAAAGTTGATATCGTGAGATCAAGTAGAAAAGTGTCGAATGAAGATTGAAAAAGGATAATGATTGTGCCACATAAAATTCAAAATTACAAAAAACCCCTAAAACTTAATAGTAATTTTTAATTAAAAGTTGCAACCCATCGAGCCAATCCGCAACCCATTCGGGCTAACCTGTTTAGCCCGTTTTGTAATCGGGTTACAACATAACAGCCCTAACCCCCACTAATTTTACCGGGTTATTCAGGTTGGAATGACATCCCTAAATTTATAGTAATATTTATCTCTTGTGTGGATAAAACGAGCGTCCTTGGTTTAGCATTATAGAAGCGCTTCGCTAACTCTAAGCACCTGGGTAGGCCTGTCAAATCGGGTACCCGCGGATACCCGATCCGAAATTTTTGGGTACCCGATCCCGAAATTCCCTAAATCACATACCCGATACCTGACCCGATTTTTATTTCGGATACCCGGATACCCGACTCGGGTATCCAGTCCCGAAAAATCGGATATCCAGTCCCGATTGAGATTGTTACTTTTTTCAAAAAAAAAATCACTATAAAATTTTAGAATTTATTTCATATTATTTAGTTAGAATAGGGGCAGTACCTAAGGGGCATGCACCTGGTTGGACTAGAGCTGGTTTTGATGTGGATGGCAGAGGTTGAGAGTGAACACATTCCTTACCAAATTGTGGCACTCGACTATTTTTTAAAACCCATGTAATATTTGCTTTATCTAATATGAATAAACTTGTCCATATTTCAAAAAAAAACTATCACAATAACATCCTCCCTAATAAACATCACAATTCAATAATTCAAAAGTTCAATCATTCATCCACAATCACCTATCACAATTCATAAATCTAAATCACTAATATCTTACTTATATGCTAACAAGTATTAACTAAAAGATAATTAAGAAATTAAATTACATTTAATTATAAAAAAAATATAATTTATTAATTTTAAAAAATAAATCGGGTATTTCGGGAATACCCGATACCCGATCATCCAAAATTCTTACTACCCGATCGCGATCCGATACACGAAAAATCGGGTTTCGGATATCCAATTATCCGACATTTTTTCGGATTCGGATATCGGGTATCCAATTATCCGACATTTTCGGGTTCGGATATCGGGTATCCAATACCCGGTATCCATTTTGACACCCCTACACCTGGGTATGAGAATTTAGCTTCACTAACTCTCGACTAAGTCTTAAACCTTCACATTCATTATTCGCTTTTAGGGCATTACAAAAAAAAACATTTTCAATTTCCAATTTCCACTAACTCTTGACTAAGTCTTAAACCTAAATTTATAATATTGATATTTTGTATGGATAAAAAAAATATTTAAGGGGCATATTCATTTTAACGCAACCATATATATACATATGTGAGTGTGTAAGTGCGTGTGTGAAGAAAGAACTTTTACTTCAGCAATGAGCTTGATTCTTTCATTGAGTGGGTTGATGAAATCATGTGTGGCAACGAGATAAAGAGAAAGTAATGTTTGCATCGTAGACCGTTTTACGATCTTAACGCGACCATATATATACATATGTGAGTGTGTGTGTGAAGAAAGAACTTTTACTTCAACAATGAGCTCGATCATTTCATTGAGTGGATCGATGATAATCATGTGTGGCAACGAGATAAAGAGAAAGTGATGTTCGCATCGTAGACCTTTTTTGACCTTATTAGAATATATATATGTTTTGGTTTAAGTTAGAAACGATTTATTAGTAATGTTTGGACTCATTGGGGTAATTTTGCTTTTTCTTAAAAATATTAAAAAAATAAAAACATATCTTTTGAATGTAAATACAAACAGTATATTCATTAAATTTTGCTAGAACTAGGTATTCCCATTTAAAAGAAAGTTAAAACTCTAATTGTAAAATATACCATCACTTCACCAACCCTATATTATTATTATTATTATTATTATAACGGGGACCATCAAACTAATTGCTGCTTTAAAATTATACTAGTACTAAATTATTACTATGCTACTCATTGTGAAAATAAGTACTAGTAAATATTCTGCAACAAGTACAATATATAGTATCCTAAAATATTAGTCCCATTTGTAGCATTTCCTACACGTTTATACACTGTTTATTATGCTTCTATGATATCTCCGTCCATTTTATTTGTTGATGTTTCCAGCCTATCTCAACAAGCCACGTCGCTGTCTCTATGGGAAAATAATAAAGAATTCCAATTTTGGAAAGAAAATCGTTTGCTTTTTTCAGGCATATATTTCCTTGGACGGTGTCCAAGAAATTAATTAGTTTTCATTATTAATTTTTTTGCAGCAATAGATTATAGACTAAATGTAGTGTACTTACTTTATATGGGTAAATTTCCATATTTCTTGAGGTTTAGGGTTAAAGGATCAATGTTTATAAGTAGGGATGTAAATTGGGCCAGTCCATCGGGTTTCGGGCTAATCCTATTTGGGTTGTGGGTCATTCAGGTGCGGGCTAATCGGGTTGTGATTTTCTTCGGGTTATAAAAGTTCAACCTTAACCCTAGAAGCTCGGGTTTCGGGCTAGCCCAGTGGGCTAATCGGGTTGCTATCGATAAAATTAACATGTGATCAATCCAATAAATAATGGTGAAAATTAGTTATATTTATAAAATATAAAATATTTAATTATGATATATTTTAGATATATGCTTAAAATCAAACATAAACACCATCATACACTAATATTTGAGATTTATGCAAAATAAAACATAAACATCAAGAAATTTTAAAGCATGCTTTAGAAATTTAAATATATTTTTTAGTGAATTTGAAGTTTCTAATTTATATATCTATTATTATGTTAATAAAAATTTAATATATAATTTATATATTTAATATATAAAATTGAAAGTTATTTTTTTAGTAATCTACCCCCTCTGTCCGCGAATAGGAGTCCCGTTTTTCCATTTTAGTCAGTCCGTGAATAGGAGTCTCAGTTCACTTTTACCAAAATGGTCATAGGGTCCCACCTACTACTAACTCATTCCACTCACATTTCATTTAAAACTAATATTTACAAGTGGGACATCTATTCCACTAACTTTTTTCCACCCACTTTTCTAAACATTTCTTAAAACTCGTGCCGCCCATAAATGAGACTTCTAATGGCGGACGGAGAGAGTATATCATAAAATAACCAATGAAGTGTTGAATTAGAGTCAAACAAATAGAACGATAGAAATTTTATCGAGTTTTCGGGCCAGCCCATCGGGTTTTCGGATCTGACCCTAACGGGTTGCGGGCTAATCGGGTGTGGACTAGTCGGGCTGTTATTTTATCGGGCTAGAAATTTTCAGCCCTAACCCTAAAAATTTGACAGGCTATTACATCCACGGATTGCGGGCTACATTAACGTCCCTATTTATAAGTAACTAGTAGGGCTGATAGTCAAAACATTCTACTATTTAAATGATGAATATGCAAACCTAAATTTAATTTAAAAAAAAAACTTCTTTAAACTTGTTTCTTTAGTAATGATACGGAGGCATGAAATCATGCCAATATGCATATATTTGATGGTATATCTCACAAACTTTTGACTAGTTATAGTATTTCTCGTAAATTTAAAAAATATACTCCCTCCGTCCCATAAAAATATAAACAATGGATATAACACGAATATTAAGACAAAATTGATAAAGTAAGAGAGCGGATGAGAATGGTATGGTAAAGTAAGAGAGAGGATATGAATTGTAGTTAAAGTAGTATTAGTGGATAGTGAGACCTAAATTATAAAATTGATGTAACTTTCCAAAAATGAAATACACATATTTTTGTGGGATGTATGAAAATGGAAAGTGCACATATTTTTATGGGATGAAGGGAGTATATACTTCCTTTCTCCATCATTTAAAAAGCCCTTTTAACTCGGGATGAGTTTTAAGAAATTATTTTACTTTGTGAAAAAAGTTTAGAGAAAGTGCGTGGAATGTGTGACCCATTTTTAATATTAGTTTTATAATGGGTTGTGAGTACAGAAAGTTAGTAGAATATGAGGTCTGCATACTAAAAGTAGAATAAATTAGTAAATGGTTCTATAAATCATGAACAACCCAAAATGACAAAATGACTCTTTAAATTGTGAGAGAGTATAATTTTACCTATTCCAAAATGTTATTTCTGACTAACACACCTGACTTTTTTTATCCTATTTGACATAACTAAATCAATGTGATTTTTTTTTATCTCATTTGCCATGAACCTAAGAAGGGATAAAAAAGAATAACATAAACATTTTACAGTTCTATACTTAGAATAAGTTTTCGTGGAAAATATCTTATTTGAGTCGGATTGAGAAATAACACATGAAATATAAAATTTATAATTTTAGACCAATTGTGTAGGAAATATCAGAATTAGACCAAATTTCTAGTCTCAAGCATTGTCTCTACAATATTTACAAGTAGTACTATGGCCATGTTTGGTTGGCAAGGAAAATGATTCCTGAGAAAATGAATCTCGGGAATATGAATCCTAGTAATATTACTTTCATGTGTTCGGGGAATATCAAAATTTTAAATTTATACTTAATTTAAACACCAAACTAAAAATATACTTTTTATTTTTTTATTTTTTTATTTATAAAAACGAATAATATTGTAAATTTTTTTAATATATTATTAATTATAAATAATTATAACTATATTATTATATTTGTCATTACAATGGATAGTTTAAATATGGATTATCCATCATAATATATAATAATATAATTATAATTATAATTACATGGATTATTATACTCATTTATTATATTGTAATTATAACATTTACAGACATCATAGTTGAATAAATTTTATAAATTAAAATTGCACTATAACTTTATTGATTAATAATAGTTTATAAAATATAATAATTATTATTCATTATACAATTTATATATATAATTTTATTTTAATTATTAATAAATTATTAATTAATATTATGAATTATTATAAAATATATTTATAATTATGATAATTTTAATTATAGTTATTTATTATAGTGAAATTAAGTATAATTTATAATTTTAAATTATTTTTAAAATATAGTAACTAATAATAATAATAATAATATACTATATTGCTTAAATATGTAAGAATCCTAAAATTGGAAAAAAGAATACCTAAGAAAAGTTAGAATTCAGAATCCTGGAAAGTTGTACTAACTTTCCTTGTTCTCGGATTCTGATTACTTTCCCAGTTTGATTAAAAACCGAAACAAACGTAGAAATTTAAAATTTAAGAAATCAGATTACTTTCTCAGATAGAATCCTGCCAACCAAGGTATTTCATTTTAAGGGGGTAAATATACTTTTTAGTTAATTAACTCAAAATATTCCCGTGTTTCAATTTTTCATACATATGAGAATGAAAAACTAGTGGCCAATAAATTTAAGTTTTATTCTAAATACAAGATTAATTAAGTTTGCTTGGTTTTGAATATTTTAAGGTGAGTATTTTTGTAAATCTCAACTTGTAGCACACTTTAGTGTATATAGTAGTAATACAAAGTATCCCCAAGTAATAGGTTAGGTTGGTTTCGCCTCAACTCTACTGAAAAATAAAATTATTTGTCAACTATAATTACTTATCTGCACCAAGTCGTCATCCATTTTAATAATACATTAATTGGTTATTGCAACTGAATGTATTTCTAAATGGAGAAAATAATATGATAATGGGTTAGTCAAGAACTACTCCATAATGGTCCGGCTGCTGAAAAAGGGAAAGAGCAAATATATGTGAGCACCACATTTATTTAATGGACTTTTAGTATATTTGTTACTACTCCACTGTTTATTTTATTTTATAATTAAATTTGATTTTAATATTTTAAAATTTGTTATTAACATTTTTATTTTATAATTTTCATAAATATCGAAGTTAAATATTCTTTCTAAAATTAGTGCTGCACTTGTCATTTATGTACTCGTGCATTAAATAAATTTGGAGGAATGTGTGTTATGCCACTCTTATTCTATGATCTAATCTATAGTCCATTCTTACTAGTAGTAATGTTTATATGTCTATGATATAATCCATTTAAATGTATGAAATCATACTTGTTAGATATTATAATAATGCTGGATTCATAATTAATTACCTAAATGAAGATTGATTTTGTAAACCGAAACCTAAATTTGGTTATTAAGAAGTTTAATAAGAGTGTGGTATAAATGAAGTTGACAATTGCAAAGCATTAATTTGTGGTTAGTGTTTCGATTAACACTATTTTGAGTTAGGTACAAAATTACTAACTATGAATTCTTTTAAAAAAAAATCAAATACTCAAACCAAATATCGATAATTAATAAAATTGAGACATCAAAGGACAAAACTAGCAAGATGCGAATAAAACAACAACAACAAGAGATAACTTACTAAACAAAAACGCAAGCACAAACCATTAACACAGCAAAGATCGGAAAAAGCAAACAAATATAAAAAGTCTAAAACAACACCCAAATCAACATACCTCTTCATGAAACTCTTGATCATGGACATTCCCTAACAACATTCAATAAAAACCTTGGTGCAAAGGGATGTCCAGAAGACACCATCCTTTCACATTAGTTCTAAGACATCTCATATGAATCGTTTATTCTCGAATAAATCTCAGTTAGGTTTGATGTATTTGGGAAGATAAAATGAGAAATCCTAATACTAAAGGTTACTAGAAGGCTAATAGGAGAAAATGAAGTACTCCCTCCGTCTGTGAAGCGTTGTACAATTTTGTTATATTGGTCCGTCTGTGAAAAAATGTCAATATTTTTCCTTGATATGTATTCAGAAAAATGAGACCAAATAATGTTAATTGGAGGCCACCTTGATTAGCAAGGAAAAATGAGAATAGAAAGCTAAGGTTGAACAAGTTGAAAGAGAGCTACATTTATTTCACATTATTAATCAACCCTTCTTTTTTATTCTTCTTCCTTCTTCTTCATTAAAGCAAACCACCCAATTAAAATGCAACTCCTCTGACTTCCCTTTTCCAACTCTCTCTCTCTCTGCATATACATACATATTTACATACACCTCGCTGCCTGTATCTATATCCCTCGGTTTTTTCTTGTTGCAATTTTTTCAAACAAATGCATATACAGTTACAGATTCCGTTTTCCTCACTTTCTCTCTCTACATTCTTCATCTGATTTCAACGATTTTCTCTTCAACTACCATCATTTCACACTATTCCACGCACCAGAGAGTGAAATGTTGGATCTGAATGTTGGCGCCGCCTTCTCCGACGACGAGCTCAGCTTCCACAACGCCGCCACCACCGCCGATTCCGTCGCCTCCACGACCACCTCCGCCACCAATAATGCCGCCGCCGCCGAGGTCGACAGCAGCACCTGGACTCCGGCGAAATCCGTCTCCACGCTCAATGACGTCAGCGTCGGAGGGAGCGAGCTGCAGCTGTTCCCGATCGCCGATTCGGCGCCGCCGCCGCTGGTTAGGGAGAAGTATTGGCTGAATCTGTCGGTGCCGGAGGACTCCGGCAGGGTGGAATTGGGGATTTATAAGGCGCAGTTGCCGGAGGCTGCTCCGGTGCAGCCGAAGAAGAGCAGGCGTGGGCCCCGCTCCAGGAGCTCTCAGTATCGTGGAGTTACCTTCTACCGTAGGACTGGAAGATGGGAATCTCATATTTGGTTGGTCTGCTTGTCTGCTTACCTTCCATGCATGCCTAATTTGGAGAAATTCTGTTTTGCTTTTCAATTGCTTTTCAAATTAAACGGTTGAATTGTGGTGGACTGTGATCTGTGGAAAGATGAGTGTTGAATCTGCGGATGAGATCACTGATTGAATGGAGTTAGGTGGTGGATTTGTTTGTTTTATGTGGTCCTTTTACTGAGTATTGGCCTTTTGTTGCAGGGATTGTGGAAAACAAGTCTATTTGGGTAAGAACACGGAGCTATTGTATAGCTTTGGTTTGCAAATATCAATTTATGTATCTGTTTTAGTGATTCGTTTATTGATTTCTATCAGGAGGGTTTGATACAGCACATGCTGCAGCTCGGTAAGAATCTTGGTTCATAATAAGAATTTTGGATGTGTGTTCTTGATTAATTAGTTATTAATACTGATCATATTTTGGAATACTTGTTTAGGGCATATGATCGAGCTGCAATCAAGTTCCGTGGGGTTGATGCTGACATCAATTTCACCATCAGTGATTATGATGAGGAGATGAAACAGGTTTGGAGGTGTTTAAGCTTTTGTGGCCAACATTTGGAATCTTGTCACTCTATTTGTGCTTATGCGGTTGGAGATTTGCAGATGAAGAGTTTGTCGAAGGAAGAGTTTGTTCACATTCTGCGTCGCCAGAGCAATGGGTTCGCCCGGGGAAGCTCCAAGTATAGAGGCGTAACTCTGCACAAATGTGGTCGTTGGGATACAAGAATGGGTCAATTCGTTGGAAAGAAGTAAGCGCTTTTCTTGGATTATTTCATTGCTTCATTTGACTGATTACAAGAGCTTGATTTAATTCCTTATACATGGTGTTTGTGAGATGTTTATGCATTCATCTAATCATGATTAATGCATGAAGGTTTCTGGTTTTGGAGTACTTGTTTAGGATAGTTAATTAAATGGAGAGAGGAATCCCTTTTATCTGTATGATACGATACTATAACGGTTATTCGAGAGCAAAATAAAGGCTGCAAGGTCCTTGTGATCATGAATTCATATGTCATTAGACGCTGTGTTGTGCTAAGACGAATTCATTTTTGTTGTCTCGCATAAAAAGCTTCCGTTTCATGTTGTGGATTCAGGGCATATGATGAAGCAGCCATCAAATCTAATGGGAGAGAAGCCATTGCAAAATTTGAGTTTAGCAACTATGACAAGGAGATGAACTTAAGCTCCAGAAATGGAGGTATATGGCAAATCACTATCTTAGTTTCAACCTCGTTTTTACTGAATATCAATTTTTCTTGTCTTGTCCGCACAGTGGCTAACTTGGTATCTTTTTGCTGCAATTCTAGGTAATGGCAGCAGTCTTGATCTCAACCTCGGGATGTCTTTATCTTCCGATGGGAATGACACTACCAGAAATCAGCATTATCCTGCTCCCGATGGGAAGAGATTAAAGGTATACAGCTATTAGATTCATTTCAAAATTTCACTAAAGCTGGAGAGCTTCATTTCATGGATATGCATTTTTGTTGCTGGCTTCAAAAAGAAAATGAATGTCTTCACCGATGCTAGGACAGTAGTTTTCCTTCATCTTATGATCTGTGTAATTTTATAGGTCGAGCCAATCTCTGTCCCTCAAGAACTAATACAAAAGTATCCTACCATGTGGGCTGGCATCTATTCTGGTTTTACCCCAAACGATAAGGTGAAACTAAAAAAAAAGCTAGTGACGCAAGTAGTAGTAACAAACATTGACACATTGGATATAAGTCGAAACGAAGCTTCATTTCTATAATAAAAGATGCATAATTTGAGTCATGAACTTGCTGAAGAATAACAGTAATAATTATATTTTTGACAGGAATTAGCTACAAGAATGAGTGGTGAAGCTGTTCCTTTGCCTGGATACAGCTCAAACTGGCCATGGAAAATGCCAAGCCATGGTATGGCCACCCCAGTCCCCATATTGGCTTCTTCTGCAGCATCATCAGGATTCTCTTCCGCAACTTCTCCATACTTCACTTCTGCCGTGCCATTGACCAATCGGGCACAATTTCCTACAACAGCTTTCCACAGCCTTCAGTGACCCTTCCTTGCAAGTTCGAATCACAACAGCCACAACTATTATCAGTAACAGGAGCGGAACAGCCTCATTTTAGTCTGTTTGAGATTTGGCTAGCAAAAGAAGCCATGCCAACTGGGGTGAGTCGTCTCAGCAGCCATACGTATAGCACAAATAATAGATTGACCAAATTATATGTTGGTACGATGATTCTCAAGAGTCTGAATACTGTGTAGATTCGATTCTGTTACAAACCATTGTTAAATCTTGTTTGCATCCATCTTTTTGAGCTATAAATGAGAAATGCATATATTCTTCTTTACATCCAGCTTGCTGTTGACAACCCCATTGTTGCAACTTGCAAATGGGAATTTTACCTCTAGTCAAAGAAATAAACATGATAACACCTAAGAGAGATTGTTCATATCATCCATTAGGTGCTCAATGAATACAGCTTTCGAGTTTAGGCAGCACCGAAAGACTTGACAGAAGAGACGGGACTAGGGAGATTGCACGTGCAAAGGGAAAGAGTGTCATCAGTTCGAGAGCAGTGTCGCTCATAAGATGATGTTAGAATAACAAAGTAGAAACCTTCAAGAAAAGACTCTTGTAGCTCTCACATACTCTTTGGTGTCTCTTCGGGTTTCTTTGTATGCTTCTATCATGTTCATCTCCTATGAAACTCGTAATGTCAAATTTTCTCACTAACTCAATTCATGTCATTTTGAATCTACCATAGACTTAAAACACTGCAAGCACACAATGAATGTTTAGCATCTTCACCTATTGCAGTTTCCATACATTCATATCACATAGAAGTTGGTAAATCAATCAATATACTGCATAATGTCTCACTCACCAAACTAAGCTGGCCAAGACAAAATGGTCAATCATCAAATTTGGATAAAGCACTCTCAATCTCATCAAAAGCAGCAAGTCAGCAACTATGGGAGGAGAACCACATAAGTATATTTAGTTTGAATTAGGACTTCAAAACTGTATCCAAAATTATTATATAAATTTGAATTAATTACCATTGCATTCATGTAAATTTTTAGAAAACTACTCTTTTATATATGTATAGATAAACTAAATTTATAAAAAAATGAGTTATAAATTTTTTTACCTTTCCAATTACAATTGACATGTCTCATGCATGTGCATTTACATTTAAAAACATTTGTTTCGAATTGCTAATAAGATCAATATTGCTTCATCCCTCAATAATAAATCTTTATTTAGTAAGATGAAAACTTTATTAGTAAAGTATCAAGAAAGGGAAGGGAAGGCGTTCTGAGTTGGCCACCTTAAATCTGTACTTTATAGTTCGCTTTGTTTGACAATTAATTCAACATTTTAACACTTCTAAGCTAATTTGATGTATAAGAGATTTTAATTTACACTTCTAAGCTAATTTTAATGATTTTTTTTTTATTTTATATTTTTTGATACATAAAAATTTAATGTTAATATATTTTTTAAAAAATATAAAGTACTCCCACCGTCCTATTGAAGATGACCCACATTCTTTTTTGGTTTGCCCTAACCAAAATGACCCATTGCCAAAAAAGGAAACACATTTATCTCTATTTTGTTCTCTCTCTTACTTCACTCTCTGCACTTAACACACAAAATAAAGTTACATAAAATTCCATGTCACCCAAGGAAGAGGTCATCTTCCTTGGGACGGAGGGAGTTTCTTGTGTTATCACAGGGGTGAGATACTACTAATAATTAAAGGTAGAGGTTACTTATAAATTTTATAAATAGCGATTAAAATGAAATAGAATATATCATATATCATGAACCTGAAATCTCAGCACTAAAAGTACCACAAATGACCAAGTCTAAAGTGGAAATACAAGAGCATAAAGGTGGCCTCTTTCGGGATGCAACAGGTTCTTGGAGTATGGTTTTGTGGTAAATATTGGGTTATGCTTCATTTTGTTGGCTGAACTCTGGTGCCTGCCTGCTCCCATGGTTTACGTTCGCGAAAGCTTTGGGCTTCCGAAATTTGGAGGTGGAAAGTGACAGTTTTATTAGAATCTCAATGATCAAGAGGGACTTTGAAGTGTCCATCAATTGTAAATCTATAGTGCAAGGCGTGCGTGACTTGCTTCCAGATTTTGATTCGGTGGTGGTCAAACCATTTGCATATGGAGGCAAATTTTGCTGCGGATTTTCAATCTCATTACGCATATAGTTTTCCTAAAGGAGTTAGTATTTGGATGTTGCACGATAGACTTGGTATTTCTTATGCTCGCTATTTTATCTTTATAATCAAGCAGTGATCTGCTTTCTCACACAAAAAAAAAACTAAGTGAAATTTTCTTGTACCAAATTTCGTCCTGATTAACATTTTAGCATTTTTAAGTTAAATTTGTACACTTCCATTTTAAAGAACTTTACAAGGAATTGCGACGTACATTAAAAAAAACAATAATTATAAATTCATAAATTTCAAAAAAATATTAAAACTAATCTCAAATCCTAAATTAACTAATCCAAAATTAATAACTTAGGGATTATTAGAAAACTAATGCATACCCAATTCAACAGATAGCAAAATCAAATCATTGAAGTCACTAGAAAAATCACGAATCTTTATCTGAATCGACCAATGGAAAATGTTATCGGAGTGGGAGATTTTGCTTCTTCTCGGATAATTTATGCAAAATAAACAACAGCTTCAGCCCAAAATAACAAACTGATTATTTAAAAACTAAGGCATACCAAATTCAGTAGACAACAAAATCAAATCTTTGAAGCCACTATATAAATGCATGAACATTTGTCATTTCATTATATTGTCTTTGAAGCCACTATATAAATGCATGAACATTTGTCATTTCATTATTCAATATATTGATGTAGTGCAGTGATTAACTCATTAGCAATTTCAAACAAAAATTAAATTTTAGTTATTAGATTAGAAGATCTAACGATTGAAATAATGTCACGTGGATTATATTTTTAATTAAAAAAATTAATAAATAAAATTAAAGGATATTAATGTCAATTCTCTTTCATTAAAATCATGTTAAAACTTTAAATTTACGTAACTCTCTCGATTTAAATTATTTTTTCGCAAAAAATATATCAAACTAAAGATAATTTTATAAGGATTCCAACGAGATCTCAATTGCATATGTTCCGACGACGTTCGGATGATGAAATTTGATATTTTTTATTTTAGTTTTCGTGAATGTTGATAACCAGATTTTTATCAACAAATACATAAAAAATCTCAATAAAACCATGTAAAAATCTTAATAAAATAAAATTCTCAATAAATATGTGTTGATATTTTCTTGTACTAGTGTCGATATTCTTATGTGATATTTGTTGATATTTGTAATACACTATGTTGATATAAAAAAACATTCACGAAAATTATCATATGATAACATAATGATGATATTACCCTTTTGTTGATATTTTGTCTACTATTTATTGAGATTCGCAAAATTTAATCTCATCCACTCATTTTAAAATCTAAAGATGGAGATTTGGTCTTGATTTTGGATTAGGATGCTATAAGCATTAGAATATGACTTGATTGATGTATATTTATTATTATATAGTATAGATGAGGCAATGTTTATATTGGCAAAATTTGGCATTTCGTTGTATAATAGTAGTGATATATACCCGACTACATCATTTATAATGACAATTTTTTTGGTAATAATCTCATTTTGTTAATTGTTGCTACAATCCGTTTCCTATAATCTACAATCAATCCCGTGCGATTTCTAATTTTGGCATTGTGGTCCTATACTCCTATATATTTCATAATTATAATATCTTATTTAGAGATAATTAAAATTTTAAGAAATCCCTCTTAGTGATCTTGTAAATTCAATTTCCAGTCAATCAAGTACAATATATATTTATTTTCTACAATATAAATATATACTCCATCTTTGATTGCTTCTTATTGAGATGGATATATTTTAAACTAAATGGTAGGGGATTTGTTCATATCTATTTTGCCTAATATCCCTTTAATTACGTTTTGTAGACTCCATCTAGTAAATCATTCAAATGTTATTGGTAGCTTTATCTTTTAATGGAATCTTTAATTTAGTTTTAGTCACATTCTAATTTTCTTTTACAACACGTTGTGATCTCTTGTTTGCATCCATCTTTTTAAATGAGAAATGCAAATATTCTTCTTCACATCCACTAAAAGGAATGAACTCTAATAACACCACCTATGAGAGATCATGTAACATTAGGAGCTCAATCAATACAGCTTTCGAGTTTAGGCAGCACCCAAAAACTTCACGAAGAGACGGGAGACTGCACGTGCAAAGGGAAAGGGTGGCAGATCAGATAGAGAGCAATGTCTCTCATAGGATGATAATAGATTAGAATAACAAAGTAGAGTTTAAGAAAATAACCTTCAAGAAACGATTCTTGTAGCTCTCGACATGCTCTTTGGCGTCTCTTTGGGTTTGTTTGTACGCTTCTATCTTGTTCATCTCCTGTGAAACTCGTAATGTCATGTCGATTTCTAGAGGAAAACATTGATGTTTTCTTTTTGTAGATATCGTTCTCATGAAATGATTAATACAAGCATAAAATTGTCCACGCACACACAGAGTTTGTTTACGTACCTCAATCCACAGTGCAAGTTTTGGCCTGCCTACTCTGATATCATACTTCTTTACTTCGGAGAAGAAGGGTTGATATCTTTCAACGAAAGGAACATAGGCAATATCCACCTGAGACAAATCATGAAATGAAGCATTCTATCCAATTCCCGCATTAATCACTAACTCAAATTATGTCATTGGAATCGAATATAGACTTAAAACACTGCAAGAACACAATTAATGTTTAGAGTCTTTCCCTATTGGGGTTTCCACAAATCGTCTTACTTTCATATCATACAGAAGTTGGTAAATCAATATTGTATAGTGCCTCACTCACCAAACTGAGCTGGCCAAGAAAAAATGGCCCATCATCGAATTTGGAGAGAGCACTCTCAATATCATCAAAAGCAGCACCTATGGAAGGAAAATCAAATTAGTATTTAGTTCTACATCTTCTCATCGATGTAAATTCTGTCATTAGAATCCAAACTCACCAGCTTCATCGATTCTGTTTTCTTTCAATGAAGTAGTCACAGCTTTATGGAAGGAGCCCGTGAATGAGAGCAACTCCTCTCCGAACTCCCCCTTGGATGGATCCTGCAGTCATTCAGCACTTGAGCTACCACAAAAGCAAACATCAAATATGTGATATTAACATAGTAGAAGATCTTACATCAGGAAAAAGCGAAGGCCCTGGGAAGTTTTGATCAATATAACGAATCAAGTCAAGACTTTCCCCCTTAACCTCATTGTTGTGTTCTAGTGATGGAACCTACATAGGGAATGCAAACAAATTTCTAAAATAACTTGAAATCAACTAGTTTTCACTATCTTGAAATCTAAAATAACTCACATTAACACAAAAGTGTTCACCTTGTTTTCAGGATATACTTTTTCCTTATACCAACTAGGCCTATTCTTGAGATCAATAGGCACCAATTTGATAGTTTCTTGCAGTCCCTAAAACAAGGAAATTCAGCTTCTCATAACCTTAAATTCCACTACAAAACATACTAATTCATCAGTTATAACAAACAAACTCTAAATTCTCACAACCTTACAGTTCCTGGTAATCCAGGTACGTTGAGCATAGGGGCATGTGTAAGAAATATAAAGCCTAAAATTGAAGAAATGAACCCAATTAGAATATAAAAATTCAAAACTATTAAGCAAAGAGAGAAAAAAGAATCGACTTTGAATGGATTACTTTGGGGTTCCATCAAAGATTGCTGGTGGGTCCGAAGAGGAATCAAGAACAGGTGGAAGAACTTCTTTCACATTGCTATGCCACCAAAAATAGCAAGAAAATTAAACCCCATTATTTGTAATTAACATTCATAAAAATGGTTTGAGGGAAAAGACGAACCCAGAAGCCGTTGCAGCAGAAATGTGAAGGGGATAAATCAGCGGTTTCTTGATGCAAGCAAATCCTGAATTCGGAAAGAAGTTGCGAGATTTAACTTTGTTGTTGCAAGTGTAATGGATAATGCCATGATGACAGCTTAAGGCCATGTTTGGAAGTGGTTGTTTGCAGAAACGTAAATGAATTTTTATTTTATGTGATTTTCAATATTAAACGTTGGTGGATATATTTTTTTGACGACAAGAATATACGGGCAATTTGTTTTAGAGAAAAAGAGAGAATTTTTCGAAAACGATTGAAATAAAACTAAAATTCCCACCTTGGAATAGGCTGGAATACTACCTTATGCCTAGCATCTAAAAATTGAGGGACACTGCCGTGAGCACACGCAAATCCGAGCAACGATGGAAGGAGAAGGCGACAGCGAAGGTGGAGGAGATGTTGGCAGCGGTGAGGGTTAGATGAAGGTGAGGGGAGAGTGTCTTAAAAAAATTGAAAACATCGAATCCTTTTTCCCAACAAACTTGGAAGGGATTCTGTCATAAGACGTTGAACTATCTCTAACACATGTATAAGATGACATAATCAACATATGCATATAGAGAGAAAAGAGAGAGGAAGAGAGCAGAAATTATGGCGAACAAGATAAAAGGTGGGGCACTCCATTGGATCGATCTTAATACACTTCATTTTTTGCCCAAACTACAGAGTTTCTGCAACGAGAATCCGATCATCGACTACAGTCCAAACACTTTGGTGTATACATCGCCTGAACTAAACATTAGATCTCCTCCATACCCAGAAAAGTAATTCGCTCCTAGTCTCTCGTTTCTCTGAACTTCTGCCAACCCCGACTCACCTTTATGTTGCAACCCATCAAAACCATTGCTATTAGAGGCATGCCCATTTCCATACTTTTCCATCTGGGTGAAGAAAGATGGACCATGATTTTGGTTTTCATCAGGTAGTCTTGAGGATAGGCCATATACATCATTTAGTCCGGTCATGCCATTCTGACCACCGGCAAAACTCAGGCCCTGTTGCGAGGGTGGAATCTGGGGTGCAAAGATATGAGAGAAGTTGGAGTCTTGACATGCAGATGCAGACTGTTGCATCATAAGCAAAAATCTGGACTCCTCCTCAAATGCATTTAACCCATGAGTACCGGATGGCCTAGCTTCAAACATTGTGTTTTGAAAACCATTTGTTTGGTTACTTTTTCCGCTGGGTAACATTGCAGGATCAAAGAAATCAGCATCATTGAAGCCTGTTGATGGTTGAAACAAATTGCTCGAGAAAGAGCAAGTGTTGGCCAGACGACCACCTATGAACAAAGAAAACACATTAACCAAACGTGAGTTAATAATGGAGTAGCACTCTGCCACAATGTGTGGGAGATATGGTCAAGGCATGAACCTGATGAAGGACGGGGCAAAGAGCCAGTTCTGTCGCAGTTGGAAAACCCAGGAGGCGGATCCCTGGAGGGCATCGTGAATCCAGGTGGAGCCAAACTATGAGCTCTATTTACTGTAGAAAATAGAATATATTAAAGCAGACATGAGAACCCTGCCTGCTGTAATCTCAATCTGGCAGCATCAAAATAAGGCCATCACACTTAATTGGATCCTTAATAATGCAAGTTGTATACTATTATGCTTATAAATGTTTTCTTTAGGCATTCCCTCACAGCTCTTAAACTTAATATCAAATTTGACAATAATGAATGTCAAAGAGTGTATGGGAATAATAAAAGAGACAGAACAATCATGGTGATTTGTAAGCAACTGAGATTTATAAAGCAAAACCTACATTCTTATAGAGTACGCACATCTGAAACAATATACTATATGAATATAGAACATAATTCCTTTTAGCAAAAGTAGAAAGAGAAAATCTATAATAATTATTTCCGTTACCTGGAAACTGAGGCTTGCACAAGTAAGGCTCCTTGATATCTCCATATTCCGGAAGGATAGAGGCAGCCACTTGACTCGCAAAGCCATCTTGTTTGGAAAATGAGTAGCCTGATTGATCACTATTTAGGGAACTCCAAGAAGAACCACCCAACACTTCAGTTTCATCAAGTAACCTGGATAAACCATTAGGCATTCCCAAAGAATCTTCACATGAATCAAAATCTATCGACATAATATTTGAAATTATACTGCTCTTTACAGCATCTGAAACAGAATTTTCATCATCATTGTGCAAGTTATCATTATCTATTCTCCGTAAGTGCTCAACTATTTCTTCATTGGAAAATGACTGGGAACTTCTATATATTCTATCAGATTTAGCAGAATTTTGAAACTTCATCTCCTGGCATGAGTCATTAGATATGGAATTTACACATCTGATAGGTAAAGAAGCCTCATCATCTTGAATATTTACAGGATTGTGATCCAGAGTAAAACCAGTCAAACTAGGTGCCTTTCTGTGTAATGCAGCACCATCAGAATCCTCCAAATCGTGAGAAGTACACAATGGATGAAGAAAAGAAGCCCCATGACTTGAACCACATGTACCCTTATATCTGTGACTATGTGACAAAGAATCTCCTCCGAGCGGTTTTTCTGCACTATTTATAAACCCATTTGCACCATGATCAGAAGAGGGGATCTTAAAAAGGGAAGAAACAGAATATGAGGCTTCTGCATGCATTTCACCACCAACTGTGATTGAAGATACTTCAGAACATAAATCAAGAATCCTCCGATCTTCAGGGTTAGTTCCATCTTTTTCTGGAGCAGCAGAACTAGACCGCCCAACAATATCTACAAAAGACGACATTTTCTGGGGTACTGCAATAGGCCCTTCCTTGTCTTTATAGGGATACACATCACTGGTGCTATCGCCAGAACCATGAGCTCCATCCTGGACAAGGATATCAGAAACGATGAAGGTTCAGCAAAACTTGAAACATGGCATCCACAATAATGATGATACATTCCCGTAAGTGGGACTTACAGATATGCTACTTCTTGTGGTAGATTTATCACTAAAAGTATCAGAACTAATATGGACATCATCTAACGGAGGAGGCAGCACAGTGCCAGAGCGCTTTATGACATTGTTGGCAGCACCAACAATTTGTTGAACTCTACTCCTTCAAAACCAAAATGGACATTTCAGAGACAGTAAAAATACAGCACATTAATTTTCATATGAAGAAATAAATCTAATAAGCTCACCCATTGCTCATGAATATATACCCAAACTAAACAACTGGTAAAGAAAATCATCCAACAAAATAGGTCAAGCCAAAGTAAAAAAGAAAAGCACCAATAACCAATTAATGAGTACATATTTACAACATCACTGCTATGAGGATGCTAGCTGACAAGTTTGTGATCCATTATTGTTCCAGAAGAATTGGTGCCAAATGCATGTTGAATCGCATTTCCAAAATACTAAAGACCAGGCGACATAAACTACATACAGGTTAACAGAAGACCATATATCAGCCTGGGTTAGCATATAAATGGTGTCTAGTTCTCATGCTTTTAACATAAATAAGAAGAGAAAAGACACGCACTTATATCAGCTGCATCATAATTCTAAATAAAGTTAATTTTCTGGAAATAGGAACTATTATATAATCCAGGTACAGTCTGACTCCTACAAAAAAAAGATTACCACGTCCTAAACTGCAGTTTGATCATATCACAAGCACTGAGTTCATGGGGTTGTATGCAAATGATTATCGAAAGAGACAGACCCAACAGAGGCCAATGCTGGAAGTCAGAGCAGAGAAAAGAGAAATGTTTGTACACATCATGATACCTCGTGTGAACTGCAGCAACCTCATCTTTTCCAAAACTGTCTTCATCAGCCCCAATACTATGCAAATATAAACAAGCAGGATTGTTGCAAGGCTGAAACAAAATAACAACAAACCAAAATAATTGTTTAACCTCATGGTACGATATGAAATGAAATAAATAACAAATAAAACATCTCTATACCATGTTTTTTAGCCAAGCATGACAGTATTTTGCAGTTCCAAATGATGCTCTGCACAAGTAGTGTTAAATATAAAGTTCAAAGTTGGATGCATTTTTATGGCCCAAGAAAGGAATGGTGAAGATGCTTACCTCAAAAATCTACCTTCCAGGACAAATCCATGAACTGATTGAATACATCGCAATGCCTCCTCCTCTTTTGCATATGTTATGTATCTGAAGATCCATATTAAAAAGAATTAGGAATAGAGAGAATAAACAAATTTAAAAATGGAATCGTATGAGAAACAATTTTGTTCTGGAATTGTGTGAAAAGTAATTTTAAAAATAGACCCTTTTCCCCATTCACAGTACAAACAACACTAGATTTCCTAAAAGTTTACCCATTTATATCTTCATGTTTCTATGGCCCAGAGGGAGTACTAAACATGAAAGTCCTCTCATGACAGTTTTAATATGTTGTATAAGCATTAGTCTAGCATATCCTTCAATGTGATCATCAACTGAATGGGTGGATGGATGGTGAAAAAACAAAAAAAAAAAAAATTCACCCATTTGAGAAGGCTAGCTAGGGTGGATGCAAGTCTACAATCATCTTCAAATCTTAATTCTGTATTTGAGGAAAACCACAAGCAAGATACTTCCTACCACATCAGTTACCTTAAAACATAAAGCCAGGGATTTGAAATATAAACAACATAAAAAGAATGCATTTCTCAATTTCGATTTCATTTCTAGATCTATAGAGGGATCTAGTTTAGATCAAAAATCTAAGTTATCTTAATAATTTTTGGCCAAATATTGCCAAATCATATAAAGACAATGGTACTTGGACCAAGCTGTTACAGAGCATAGAAGTTAAGGATGCATGATAAAGCTGACAGGAACAAGTTTAAAATTTAATAGTGTGACATTTTACAGAGTATAACCGCCTACATTAGTTGAAGAAAGATTAACATATTTGCTAGAGTAAACTCACACGCTGCATGTATCATTGATAAACTGTTGAATGGCCCCACCAGCAGTCCGTGAAAGTGAGACCTTGGTCACTTTCCCGTACTGACCAAAATAATCATTCCGCAGCAACAACTGTTGAGGCAGATCACAAGTCATATCTAATTAGAACTAGCATGAAACAAGCAATGACAAGTAGAAGTTCATCAAAACAAAACACGAGAATATGAAAGCAATTTCTTTTTATCAGAATGTAGCTGGATATCTTGCAACCAATTTAATAAAACTGCTACTTACATCTTCATCAGCCAGGGTAAGAGGTAGTCCAATCACATATGCCATTTTCCGTTGAATCACTCTGATATTGGTCAAATCCTTCTTTACTTCAGTAGCCTTTGGCTTGGCCTTTGGTTGTTTAGTTTTCCTGTTAGAAACTTTTGACATTGACCTGTGTCGTATAAAAGTATTAATTGAACTGTTAGATTTACATAAAAGGGGGACAAGAAACAACATTGTAACCACCTTTCACAATTTGCTTGCATTGCAACAATTTTCTCCTTCTCATAGATTGTCCGACAAGCAGGACATCGCCCCTCTGTTGCATCTTTATCTGCCATGTCTATTATGTGATGCCAACACCAAACACATATCTGTAATGCAAACAATTACATGCTTAGAATGGAAACTCAGCAACAAGTTTCCAAGGAAAACAAGGATTTAGATAACATTATCCCTCTTCATGTAAACATGAAAATGATGATAGAATATGGTACGTAACTTCTGGCATACATACAAACAACTATTTTGAGTGAAAATATATGCCAGTTCTGCAGCATGACCAAATTTGTAAAATGCTTCTTAAACCATAGCTAATCTCATAACTGGATCCCCTAGGCCAGAGATCACCTCTTGCAACATAAATATAAAAATCTGGAGCAGCCGTTGCAGCTGTCACATATTAAAAGTTCAAAGATTCTCAAAATCAAAGGCATAACTGATCACATAATCCACAAATCCAGCGAACTTTAAATGAAATGGATAAGCGAAGGTCATCAAAGTAATCCTTGAGGCAGTAATAATCCCAAATTTTCCATTTAATTTATACTATATGGCATCAGATATCATATGAAACTCCTTCCACATAGAAATCAGCAACACTACCTCCAAAAATAGAAAACAAAATAGACGACGCAGTATGCACATAGAGCTACCTCCAACTACGAACAAAGAGAGGAAAGTTTCCAACGTAACAAATCATCACCTGATAACCACATTTGCAGGGCATGAACTGCTGGTCAGTCCAATCCATCTCCTCAGCACAAAGTGGACACTTCTTCTCTTCTTCGTTACTCATCTTTGCCTTTCGGCGCCTTCACCAAATCTTTGCACAACCAAGAAAGCTCAACAAAAGAAACAATAAAATGCCATCAAATTAGTTACTATACTATTTATCACAATACGCAAATTCAAAATAAAATAAATAAATAAATAAACCCGCATTAAAACCACACCACATTACAACATGCATATACATTTCCTCCCTCTCCACATTACAAAAAAGAAACAACACACAAGAAAAAAGACGAAACACAAACCCTAGCAGGAAGGTACAATGCCATTACCAGAATTCACAAAAAACGACAAAAACCTAATTATTTTTTTCTCGCGATTTTCAAATCAGAAACGGAGAAAAAAAAAGAAAGTAGCTCGAGATTATGAAAATGCAAGAGAATGCGTGAGCAGGTCATCCACATTAAGAAGCTACACACTTAAAAAACACGTACAATAGACCAGAAACAGTAGAGACACACACACACATCTGGCGCACAAAAGGAACGAATAATGTAGGGTTTAGAGATTACATTAATAAGAATGGAGACAAAACGAGAAAATTGCAGAGAGATTTTACCCAAGGGGAGAGCGATGTAGAGAGAGGAGTCTGTACGGCAGAGGGAGAGGAGTGATGATTGAAAACCACAGCCTTTAATGGATGGCCTTTTTAATGCTCTAACTACACAAGCCTATCTATATACACCTACAAATACGTGTACCTGCGTCTGTGTGTCTTTGTGTGTGTGTCTCACTTTTCTATATTAATCAAGGCTTTACAACTATTTTTATTATTTCAATTTAAGTTTTTTTTTTATTTCTATTACTACACGTTTCAGTTTTAATCCACAACACTCATTTTGAATTGAAAATTTAGTCATTCCTCTAAAAAAATTTGTTTCTAGTATTTCTGCATAGAAATTTTAAATAAATGTTTTCTTCTGATATTATTTTTAGTTCGATAATAATTAATATATTTATATAATCTTTAAAGAGAATATTCTACTGGTTACTAAGGTGAGGGCATGGGATAAGAATTATAATCATCTTATTTACGAGCTCAAACAAAAACCAGTTGACTATACATTCAAATTAGTTATTCAATGAGTACATGTGACATTTAATTCAAATATAGTAATAAAATAATATGTGCATGAAAAAAGTGAAGTACATAGCAGTAATTCTTTAACAATGAGGCAAAATAGTCAATTAAAAATAATACAGTCGCACATTACCAAAGATCTAGTAATTAAATGCAAGCCTTTTCGTTAAGGTAGCTTAATTTTTTAGATTAGGAAATAAGTTTATTATCTTTTTAATTACGTTTATCAATTAATTTAAAGGGTACATAATTTTTTTTAAAATACAAAATATATAATTGGAGATGCGGGGTATCGATCCCCGTACCTCTCGCATGCTAAGCGAGCGCTCTACCATCTGATCTACATCCCCATGTGACATCTGTGCAATGAGAGTTATATACAAAGTCTCAGCATTATAGGCGTTTGTGCTCTATATGGAACTTGGTTGCACAACTTAGATCGTCTTAGTGTCAATTTTTAGGGTTCGACTAATAGTTTAAAATTTAAATTATTTTTTGAGAGAAAAGGAACAAATGTCTCATTTTCGATTTTTTTTTCTTCAGCTTAATATATTAAATTTTTAATTTGTTTAGAGAATAGGGAGAACTATATATTGTGGAAAGAAGGAAAACGAAAAAATAGCTTCACTTTATTATTCTATTTACATGAATAAATATTTCAAAAAATTATTCACTATTTAACTCATTTCTCTCGCATTTAGACTATTTACATTCGTAGGGATGTCAATCGGGCCAACTCATTTGGATTGTCTGGATGTTCGGGTTGTAAATTTTTCGGATTATAAATTTTTAATTCTAACCTTTCGTGTTTCATGCTAATCAGGCCAAAAAATTTTAAACAAAATACTTTTTTATTATTTTTTTTGTTCTTTCATTTTTTAATGTTTTTGGAATTGACAATAATAATTTGTTAACCTACAATATCATGAATCCCTAAGAATTAATATCCGAAGTAAACTCTCAGTGGTTTGAATCACATAGATCAATGTTGCGAAATTAAATAATGTTATGTTTGGTGGTATTAATAATTCTACAGATAAATTTTATCTTATCTCTACCGGTAAGCCAAGGACTAGTTTTATCCAGATGTGGGAATTTCCGAATTTGAAGGGATAGAAAACTCTCGAGATTGGGAAGTCCTTGATCTTTTTAAGTTGACACCCCTTTGTTAATCATCCGTGTCTTCATTGATATTGTGTTGTATCATGCAGAGTCCACTTTGGATGTTTACTCTTAACTTCATTAATTACATTCAAATTATGGAATCTGCACCCGTTTGCTTTATAGATGTTGTGAGCTTCATTCTCTACATCTTGGGCGCTCATTCCACTCTTCTTTCAAGTATTTTGTTTCTATGCAAGTAGACACTCATTTGTTTGTATTTTCTTTAATTCTTTTCCATCGACAATACATGTATTATTCAATGTTTCTTTTATGAATATCAGTTGGATTGTCGGCTTGACATTTAATCAAAATTGTTTTTATATGTTGACCTTTTCACCTAGGTTGCCGATGGACATAGCGTTACATTAGATACTCTCGACCACCTAAAATAAAATGAGTTTATTCACTTGTATATACATAATAATTAAAGATGTAATTAATTATTCAATTGTCAACTCTAATTTGGTTGGAAAGATACATTTCCATCTTATCATTAAACTTATTTACTTTTTGCTGTATGACGAAGACTCCACTTTGGATGTTTAATCATAACTTCATTAATTACATTCAAATTCTGGAATTGCACTCGCCTGCTTTATAGATGTTGTGAGCTTCATTCTGTACATCTTGGGCTCTCATTCCACTCCTCTTTCAAGTGTTTGTTTCTCGGCAATTAACCACTCATTTGTTTGCATTTTCGTAAAGTCGCTTCCATTGATAGTTTATTGATTCAATGTTTCTTTTATGAATATCAGTTATTGTCGACTTGATATTTAATCAAAATTGTTTTTATATGTTGACATTTTCACTTGGGTTGCCGATAGACATAACATTACATTAGATACTCTCGACCAAGTAAAACTAAATGAGTTTATTATATATATATATCTAATAATTAAATAATAATTAATTATTTAATTGTCAATTCTAATTTGGTTGAAAAGAGACACTTCCATCTTATAAATACAAATAAAATTGAATGGTCAAATTCTTGTTTCATTTCATTTCTATGTTCGAATCTAAAAATTAATTCTAGAAAAGTGAAATAATATTATTTTACACTCCATTATTAAATTATAATTTATTATACAAATTTCATTATTATTATTTAGCATCTACTATATTCTAACAGAATATTTATTTTTTAATATTCATAGTATTTTAATTATTATGAAATTAATGGAACGTATTAAAATTAGAAATCATTGAACTATTCAACTACTGCAAGTTTGCAATCTTTTTTTTATAATGTAGACGCATTATCGAGGGAGGATTATGGATGAAGTAAATATGAACTTTGACATTATTTTTGTGCAACTAATTCGATCCAAGATCTTCAATTTTTAGATCACATCCCCAAATTTATTTGTTAATGCAAATCAATCATCAATACTATGCTGCTTAACTAACTAATTCATCTATGTGGTAGTTTAGTTCAGGTAAAATTCTAGTATTGTAGTTTGTAGCATTAATTATTTATAACAATTTCATCATACAAGGATTGTCTTATAGTTCCAATTATTTAATTCCTATATTTAGTTGATAAAATTTTACTGTTAGTTTATTGTCAAAATATATTCAGTACGACCCTAAACTATTCAATTAAAGATTGTCCATTTATAATAGTATTTTTTAAGCACGTATAATAATAGAAAAAATTGAAGTAAAAATCACTTTATTAAATTGAATTTTTTTGGTTAAATTACATTATAAAGATAGCAAACAAAATACTACTCCATATTATACAGTATTTTGTATTAAAATTTTTTTCCTTGAATCAGTGGAACTGTGTAGAACTAGGACTGGACCGAAATATAGGCCTTATCGTACCGAAAAAATATCGAAAATACCAAATTTTCGGTATACCGTGACTTTCGGTACGGTATGATACCTTACCGAAAGATTCCGGTAAGGTAACGGTATGAATTTTCAAATACCGCGGTATACCGCTGCATACCGAAATTCGATAAATACCATAAATTAACGTATATACCGTAAACTAAGGTACATACCACAAAAATATAAACACAATTATATATAAAATATATTTTATATATTTTTAAATTATAAAATCTATTGTGAAATATAAATATAATTACGAATAAATTATATTTAATTTATTTTTAAAATTATAAAATAAAAATAATATTCTAAAAACTCTAATTTTCTATTTTAACTGATGTTAAAAGTCGGGTATACCACAAAAGTAAGGTATACCGAACTTCGGTATGGTATACCGAAAATGAGGTACGGTATCGGTATGAAAATTTGTCATACCGGAAATAAGATATATCGAAGTTTGGTATACCGAAAACTTTGATAAGGTAAATGTATGACTTTTTCACATACCATATTTATTATACAGTATGGTGATTTCGATAATGTATACCGTACCTACCCACCCCTATACATAACCAAGGAAATGAGTTTATTTGGATAGAGATCCGTGTATTACTGTATTTATTATGGCATAGCCTTTTCTGTGTTGAAAATAACTCTATTGGAATATAACTAAGAACACATACATACGAAATAAGATTTGTTAAGCCTGATTTATTCATGTGGCAATTGGTGCATGTATTCATTTCAAAACTTTTTAAAGTGTATCTGGTAACAAATATTGGCCAATGGATGTATAATGTTGCGACACATGGCAGGGTTGTATATTTAATTAGAGAGGTTAGGGGTATTCTATGGAATTTATGTTGTACTAGAATATAACTTATTGTTGTAGGAGTACAATTTATTGCTGCACTAAAGTATGATATTCATTTATTCATTCTTCTATTATCCAACTTTACCTCTTTATTTTATTATTCTTATATTTTTATTAATAGTAGCATATTATATTTATTGATATTGTTAAATAATGATGATTTTTAATCCAAGAATTATTTGTTATTGATGTGTATCAAACACAAATAGATCTTCAAAAGTTAATTGTGTGTATTTTACTTGATGATTTTGAGTTCCTATGAACATTTTTAGAACATTTTTAAGAAGATATGAACATAAAGATATAGAATTTGGGCTTTGTGTTTAGATATACACAATAAGGTTTTATTATCAAGTTTTGTTATAATAATATGATTTATTTTTGCAATAGATATTATTAAAATAATTAATTTAGTAGTGAAACATAATATGATACTAAAATGGATGTGTATTTAAGAGGAAAAAATAAAATAAGAAAATCAATGCAATTTTGAAGAAATATGACATTATTAAATACAATAAAGATGATTTTATCATAAAGTACTACTTTAGAGACCTAAAAGATGTTAATTCCATTTTTCAAGGACTAATTTTGAAGTTTACTCTGATAGAAAATAGTTGCCGCCACTGAAGAGTTACGCCAAAAGATATCTACAGTCTACCGAGGTGATCGACGTTTCGCTATCATTAAAAGGTTTGAACGAATGTAATTTTGAGATTTTAATTATGTAATTTTCGGCTTACAATAAACGTAAACTTAGGAATTTAATGAATTTTTGCATTTTAACTAAATTGAGATAAATACAAAAAATATAAAAGAAATAGAAATAAGATAAAAAGGTAGAATGAGTGATGGGTTATAAATGTTGTTTTCTAAGTAAAGAATGATGGTAAAAAAACGACCTTATTAATTTTATAGGACTTGTCTAGTAGTAGTTGTGTCTTAACATAACCTCGATTAACATGGCTGTTATGCAGGAATGGCCGGAGTAACTATTTCTGCATATGATTGGTGTGATGTTTGTAGTAGCAATCACCATCATCATTCCCACATGAAATGCCCATTTCCTCGAACATGCAATTAATTCGCCATTCTCCTCTTTTACATTTTTACATGAATATGATATAAATTAAAGTTAAATTTTAAATTTTGGCATACTAATAATAGTAGTAATATATAAATAAAATGATAACACCAATTATTACGTATAAATATCAGGCACAGGAATATGACTATTCCATATCAATTCAATTTTCATCTAAACTAATTTCTGCACAACATCAAACTTGTGTGCTATAGAATTTCTTTAATCTCAACATATGATGCATATCGCCAAAGCATACACTGATACACTTGATATGTATTATTCCTCCATCCTATAAAATATGAGCAATGAATATGACACGAGAATTAAAATAAAATTGATAAAGTAAAAGAAAAGAGGAGAATGATAGGATAAAATAAGAGAAATGAGGAGAATGATAGTTAAAGTACTGTTAATGGATAGTGTAACTTACAATATTAAATTGATAATATAACTTTTCAAAAATGGAATGCACATATTATTGTGGGACGAACGAAAATGGAAAGTGCACATATTTTTATGGGATGAAGGGAGTATTAATCTAGTAGTACTATAATATTCCATCATACATAACTCGAAAAATGTATGTACGGAGTGTGTGAATTGACCAAGCGGTAGAAAGCTTAATACATGAGGTCAAAGATTTCAGATTCGAGTCCGCATGGCCTTTAAATTTGTGTTCATTTATCCTTTAAAAAATGTATTTATGCAATATAAGATGCACCAACTAGTGCATTCATTATAAGCCAGTCAAATAGTACTTGTGAATTTTTTGGTGTTTTAGACTATCTTCAATCATAAATTAAATCTCATTTATAGTATAGAAAACTTCTTTAATTATACTGTAAATCCAAATTCATTTTTGCGTTTTGCTGATAGTTTTGTAGTTGTTGTATAGGATGGATAGCACCGTGGATGCGTCAGGAGAACCAATCCCAACATCGTCGGTGTTGATGGCAGCTGCGAAGCATATAGGGACTAGGTGCCGTGGTGAGAACATAGCATTTTTGAAGTGCAAGAAGGATGATCCCAACCCTGAGAAATGCCTCGATAAAGGACGTCAAGTGACTGAATGTGTGCTTCACCTGTAAGTTAAAATCTGTGACTTGTAGAATGGTTGCAAGACAGGCTCTTTCTGTTATATGTATAAGCTCTACAGTTCCACAAAAAACTACTCCTCTGATGTTTATTCCTCCTCTGACTTTCCGTCTATCCTCTTTCTTCTCTTGTAGAGATTCTATTAGTAGGTATTCTGGCACTTTTTCATGGCCCCTACATGGCCCTTCACCTTGAAAGACAGATATAGTAGAAATGTAATACGAAGCCCATGTCCATAATGACAAGTCTGATACAGATATAAGATATGAGCAAACATTAAGGTTTAGAATGTTGTAGTAGGACTATTAGAGGTAATATGTGCTTCTCAATCACCATTGTTGATCCTTGATCTGTTTTTTTTTACCTGAATTTTACATCTTAAAGGTCTTATGTAGACTCAAGTATTGACCAAGTACTCAAAAGTAAATCTGCAACAAGCTATCATAATATGGAATTAATAAACACTTGATCTTAAAAGAAGGTTCTCATATATGTAACTTGTCCTGAGCTTTCTATCCCAGTTTTAACTTCTTGGTTTCCATCATCATTGTCGTCGTTTTCACTATTATTTTGTACTATGTCTACTATTGGAAACTGCCATGAACAAATCAGAAAGGGAACCTGTACAGGCTGGATAGAACTGCTGGAAAAGCGTAGCTAATTAATTTGTTGTGAAACCATAATTGTCATTTCCCATCTAAATTTAAAGCTCATATGTTTGATTGTTACCATCTCTAAGGCACTTAATCATGTTCTAATCAACAGAAAAGCTAACTGTAATATGTGTTTGTAGGCTGAAAGATCTCCACCAGAACTGCAATAAAGAAATGGACACTTATGCAGGATGCATGTATTACCACACAAATGAATTTGAACTTTGTCGCAAGGAGCAGCAGTCATTCGAGAAAGCATGCCCCTTCTGATAACTAGCAAAAACATCCTCCATCTTGTGAGTTTGTAATAATAAAATTACCCTGCGGATTTTTCTGTCAAATGTACTAAAGATCGATCTTTTTTTCCTTATGGTGTTAGAAAACTCTTTCCTATGCCAGGAATGCCATGTTCATGCTCAGGGATATCTTTTCGTCTTCGTGTTAAACTCGATTTCATTGCTAATATTCTCATACTTGTTTGGTATATGAAAGATATAAACAATGCAAGTATCGGGTTGTTCATCTTGTTGGTATTCCTTACTCATTTTTCAATAATACCAAGATTGAGGATCTGTGCAAAGAAGAGGGTTGCATAAGTCACATTAGTATTAATGAATTATACATATTCTTTACTCTCTCTTATTCTCTTTTATATTACTATATTATTATTATTATCATCGTACTCATCATCATCAGTCATCACATAGATAACACAGTCCAGAATTGAGAAAATAAATAAGTTGTTTGATACACTAGAGAGACAATTAGATGCACGAGCACGAGTCTCCTAAAAAATACATATGCAAAGCTATAAAACTTGAATCTTTAAGCATCACTTTTTTAATACTAGTATAAACTGATTTTATTAAACTTTATTTTTATAGTATAAGTATCTAGATTTTATCTAAATCTAGAAGTAACGTAGTAGAATTTTCTATAATGTAGATATCTAGATACTTTGTGGGTAAATATAGAAAAATAGTTCTAAAATGCTGCAAGACACAACGAAATAACAAAATGTGTGCTATTATGTGGGAGGGAGGAAAAAAAATTGAGTTGCAGTCAATATAATGATAGTTCTTCCACATTTCACAAGCTTCTGATAATATAGTTTCAGTAAAATCTAGTGTAAAATGATATAAAAGATTTCAGTAAAATCTAGTGTAAAATGATATAAAAGGGAGGTTATTTGCATATAAAATAAATAAAAATCATATTTTGACTATATCAATAAAAAAACAAATCAAAAATTAAAAGCAACAACCATTTCATTACTCTCTATCCTCGTCTTTGAATAAGTTAGTTGCATCTCAACTGTATAAAACACGCCTTTAAATTTTGAAATTTTATGCATTAGTCATTTTTTATAATATGATTTTTATATTACTAATGACATCAAATTAAAGATAAAAAGAATGGTTAAACTTAGAATCTTAAAATAAAATGATTTCGTAACACGGAAAAGTTAAAATTAGATATCTATAAATTAGATAACTATACTACGAGAATTATAAACATGTCCAGATAGAGGTAGATAATTTTAAGGATGAGAATACGGGTATCCGTGGATACCCGACCCGAAAAAACCGGGTACCCAAACCCGAAAATCATCTGAATGTCTATCCAAAACTCGACCCGATATATTTTCAGATACTCCAATACCTGCCCCGGGTATCCATATCCGACGTATCGGGTACCCAAATACCCGCCGACTCTTTACATGTGTTAATAACTAATAAAAAAAAATCCAAATTTATATATTAATATATATATATATATATATATATATATATATATATATATATATATATACCATATAGGGGTGCGTTAGACTCCTTTGCACCCTAAGTGTCCTATTTCCTTCGTAATCTCAGCCCTTGGATCCTTGAATTGGATGGTTGTGATCAATGCATTATTAGTCTATAATGTTGCATTATTAGCCGATGTGCATTATTAGAATGAAAATGTGCATTATTAGTCTATAATGTTGCATTATTAGCCGCTGTGCATTATTAGAATGAAAATGTGCATTATTAAATGACACGTGGCATTATGAAAAGTATTTGAATACATATATAGAAATATTTAAATCGACTGATATCTTTAATGTTGCATTTATTTTGTAGTATAAAACTATAAAAAAAATGGGTCACTTTTATTTTAAAGTATATGATTATATTTACCGGGATTGGTTATGCAATATGTAGGTAAAATAATAAAATTTATGCATTTAACTAAATTGTAAAAGCAACCAATAATATAATTCAAAAGTCAAAATAATTAACTAAAATATAAAAACCACATGAGTTGGTTATGCAAAATGTAAAACATGAGAGTTTGGAGAAGCCATGACCTCTTTTAAGAGAGATTGACTTAGTTATATATAAGTTTAGATAAAGTTAACCTAGTAAGTTGTAATTAATAAATAAATTAGCCCAGCTCTTGAAGCCCAAAATAGCAAAATCTAATTTAAATAATGATTTAAATAATAAATTGGATATTCGGGTAATATCCGAGATTGATTATGCAATATGTAGGTAAAATAATAAAATTTATGCATTTAACTAAATTGTAAAAGCAACCAATAATATAATTCAAAAGTCAAAATAATTAACTAAAATATAAAAACCACATGAGTTGGTTATGCAAAATGTAAAACATGAGAGTTTGGAGAAGCCATGACCTCTTTTAAGAGAGATTGACTTAGTTATATATAAGTTTAGATAAAGTTAACCTAGTAAGTTGTAATTAATAAATAAATTAGTCCAGCTCTTGAAGCCCAAAATAGCAAAATCTAATTTAAATAATGATTTAAATAATAAATTGGATATTCGGGTAATATCCGATACCCATTCGGGTTACCCAATACCCGATTTATCTTAAATTTCAATACCCAATCCCATAAAATTGGATATTAGATATCCAATATCCGGCGGATATCGGGTCAGGTACGGATAACTCTAATACCCGATATCCATATTCCCACCCCTAGATAATTTAGTCTACATAAATTGAAAGATCTGATTAAGTCTACACGGAGCAATACATTTATTTTTGCGAAATTGAGTTAAACTTTAGAAGTATCGAAAACAAAATCAGAAGAGATTTTTACATAAATATTATCAAGAAAGTTTATAAATTTAATGAATAATACAAACAACACCCACAACAGTTTCCAACACCAAAAAGTTGCATAAAACACAACTAGTTAATACCATACGAGGGTTTAATAAATTGCTAACTCACCCCTTAGTTGCTAATTATAACTAATTTAAGATCATAGGAATTATGCGATGGCCTATAATTTGTTATGGGTAATTGATACGCTCGAATTTTGTACTGTTTTAAGGCCATTATTTGGTCCGTTTTGAATGTCAAAGTCGCATTACATGTCCATTATTTGCATATTTTATCTATTTTGGTATTTTGACATGTTTTGTGAGAAATGCGCATATTTGAGCCGAAAAGGGAGTCAAAACGCGAAGCCTGAAAATCTAGAGTTTCAGGTGGCGCCCGGCGACCATCATTCTGTGGCGGTCCGCCTTGGAACTAAGTCACGTCAGGCGACCGCCACAAATGAGTCAAAGAGTTTCATTTCCACGCCCGGCGACCGCCGGCCGAAGTGCGGCGGCCCGCCACGAAAAGCGGCAAAGCAGATTTGACCTAGATTTCTTTCTAAGATTTACCATATTTTGCCGATCTTTCCTTCTAGGATGAGAGGCGATTTTTCCCTTATAAATAGGCCCTCAAGCTTCATCAAAATTAGGGGTGTAAATTCGAGTATCCGTGGGTACCCAAACCCAAAAATTCGGGTACCCGAACCCGAAATCTCAAAAAAATCATACCTAATACCCGACCCATATGTGAATTCGGGTACCCTAATACCCTATGCGGGTACCCAAACCCAACTAATCGGGTACCCATAAACCCGGAATTATTATATTTGAAATTTATTCTTTTATATAAATTAAATTGTGATGAGAATAGAAATTATTAAAATAACACAATACTTATATTTATTGCCTATAATTCTACTCCTATATTAAATAGACATTAGACAAATAGACACTACTTAATTTTAAAATATTTTTTTTTTGGTATAAATTGAAACATAAGAGAGATTAATTTTTTAAGACATTAACTGAACATCTAAATAAAATGGAGAAAGCATAACTAATTAACTATATATTTTCAAAAGATAACAAGAAAGAACATAAATAATGCAACATGAACCGAACACGAATGTAAAGAAGTATTAAAGTCGAGATAATAGAACAATGAAATGTCAAAGCAACCAAACATATAATCTAAATAATGTCAAAGCAACCAAACATAATCCAAATAGTAAACTAAGAACTTTATAATCCAAAATATTTATCACAAATACATAATTAATCGGGTTTAATCGGGTATTAGTCGGGTACCCTAATACGGGTTTCGGGTACCCTAAACCCGGAGAATCCTAACATTAACTACCCAAATCCGTACCCGAACCTATAATTTCGGGTACCCAAAACCCGTCGGGTATTGAGACTGGGTCGAAATTAAAACTCTTAACCAAATTTATATTCTCCATCTCAGAGCCTCCAATCTTTCTCCGTCTCTACACCTTCTTCCATCTCATATTCCACACATATATTCCTCCACCTTCCATTGGAGCGGAGCTCTGCAAATCCAGACAAGAGAAGACTAAAGATTGAAGATTCAACCTTGGGTTTTATCTATTTCTTTTATGTCTCGTACTTTATTTGTAGTTTTTACTTGTCTATGAGTAGAATAACTTTTGTGGATTTTTTGGTGAAGAATTAAATTGATTTTCCTTGTTAGCTCTTGGAGCTATTTGATTTATCCTTGTGCCTTTTATATTCAATTGATTAGCTACCTCTTGAATACATATTAGAGTTGATTAGAGTACTCGGGAGACGAAATAGTTGACTTGGAAAAGAGATAATTCACACTTTAATGCAATAGAACTCGGGAGAGTTGAGGTTTCACGTGAGGTCATTGGTCTTAACGATCTTTTAGGAGTTAGGTCTAAGAATTAGAAGGGGACTTCAATTATTACACCTAATCTACGGATTTCTCACCTCGGAAGGGGGTTTAATCTAGTTAAGTAACCGACTTAATAACTCTAGAACCGTAATTCAAGGAAGTCATTTGTGTTTTGAATCCTAAAATTCTACATTTATTCGCCTGCTTTGTATCATTGTTTTTATGCTTCCTCTTATTTGTTTATTTATTTTTGTCTAGTTTAATAAATCAACCCAAAACCTCCGTGTCTCTAGATAGTATATGATGCTTGGTATATGGTAGTCAGTTGCAATCTTATTCCCTGTGTTTGATATCCCGGTGCTGACCTTTAGCTATACTAGATCTATCCTGTATGCTTGCAGGTATTTTTAGTGCTAATAAATAGTGCATCAATAACTATAAAGTTATACTAGTAGTATATAAGATTATGGCATAGTATAATTTTAAGAGTAAATGCCAAAATTGGTCCTGAACATATGCCTATTTTACGATTTTGGTCATATACTTTATCTTTTGAATTTTTGCATCTTGAACATTTTAACCCGGATCACAATTGGTCCTACACTAATATTTCCGTCAATTTTTAAGCGATTTTAATCCGATTTTGATTGATTTTTAAACAATTTTAACCCAAAAATTAATTTTAATAATTTTAATAGGTTATGTTCAGGACCAGCTATGACATTTATTCTAGTTTTAATAATAAAAATAATTTTTAAAACGCGTACATATTTTTTCTGTATATAGTTTATTCATAAATTTATACTGTAAAAAAACAATACTAGGAGTATAATATAATATATACACCGAATATTCGAAATAACTACTTTCCCAAAACTTACCTCAGTAAAAGCAGCAGTAATTAGTCTATATTCTCAACATAATTGGAGTCATCCAAAGTATAAATATTTTAAAAAGATGAGAAAATAGCGCAGCCGTAATAAATAAGCTCCTTCCTCATCTCTCCGTCGTCCGATCTCTCTCTCTCCTCTCTCAGATTTCGCCCTCTTCGCCCAATCACACTTCTCCCATTTCCAAGCGCGCCAAATACAAATCTTCCAGGTACTCACACCCACTCTTCTTCTTCCTGCCTATACATATATATCTATGCGTTGATTATTATTACTTAAATGCTGAATTATATACACACAAAAAATCTGCATTTTTAGTTTTTTACTGATCATGTATCAACGTTTTCACATGGTGAATCCAGCTTATTTCATCGATTTCTTCTGCGTGTTTCCTAATTCGAGGATTTATTCATCGGTTGAACTTTTGAATCGTTTCGCATATGTTTCTAGGGTTTTTTTTTGAGGAAAAATGTCGGATGGCAGCCACGACAACGGCGACCTCAGCCCCAAGTCTAGCGTGCGGGAGCAGGACCGTTTTCTTCCGATTGCCAACATCGGCCGCATAATGAAGAAAGGACTGCCGCCGAATGGGAAGATTGCCAAGGATGCTAAGGATACCGTTCAGGAATGTGTTTCCGAGTTCATTAGCTTCGTTACCAGCGAGTATGAGCTCATTCCTTTTTCTAATTACTTCTGATTCAGTTTTTCTGATTGATGTTTTCGTGGTCTGTGCTGAATTTTCTGTTTTTGCCTTTGGATTTCAATCGCGTTGAATGTTAGAGCTTTCCTTTCTTAGGTTTTTCAATCCAATCACGATGTATAATATGCAAACCTACTGCTTCTTGTATAAGCATATGTGAGTGGGTGGATTGCTGCTTCGTTTTATTACTAGCGTAACTGATCCTGTGTTTGATTTGGTGTTAAAGTCAACATTGTGTCCTTTACCGTATTGATTTTATTTATTCGATGCTATGAGTTTGCCTCACGAATGTGAAATCAGGGAGAGATTGCCCATTAAACTTGTAGTACTTTGTCTCCAATAGGTTTTGATCAGGTCATGAGACATGTCAGATGAAATCGTTGTTGGACACCAGTTTTTGAATTTATAAGCTGATACTTTGATAGTGTTGGTGTTGTTGATAATAAGTTGTTGTATTAGATTATGAATGCTTCATTATGTGAGTTTATCTCATATGTATCTCTCTTATTTATTCTGTGATTGGATATTTACCTTTCTTTTTCTGTATGGATCTTTGCCAAAATAATATTTTTCCATGAAATTATTGACAAAAACGAGTGTAAAATGCAGCATGCATAATTAAATGAGTAATTACTTGTGGTATCCAGTCAGATCTTTTTGGTTGTGTAAGTTATAATTCTTCGTGGATCTATTTGTTCCATAAACTTCAAATCTCCTCTCAGGACTTATATGGTAAAATTTGAGCTTTCAACAACTATTCGGGACTGCTTTCTGATAAAATATCCGGTGTCATATTCTTCGAATGTATGATGAGATATAATTGGCTCATAATTCGATTTATATGAGTGCCTCATAGTTGGTTGCAAGTGATATGTAACTGAAGATCTATTTTGATGAAACTTTTACTTTATCGAATAATAACATGTCAATTTTTCTGCTTCTTATAGAGCTAGTGATAAATGCCAGAAAGAGAAAAGAAAGACAATAAACGGGGATGATTTGTTGTGGGCTATGGCGACCTTAGGCTTTGAGGATTATATTACTCCACTGAAGGTCTACTTGGCTAGGTACAGAGAGGTATCTGAATCTCTCCTGTTTTTCAACGATTTTCCATTTTTTCTAAGTTACTAATTATTTCACGATTTCATTCCAAGTTGTGACCTATGGGCAGGGTGACACCAAAGGATCTGCTAGGGGTGCAGATGGAGCTCCTAAGAAAGATACAATCGGAACTCAGCTAGGTTCCGATGCACAGGTAACTTTCAAATTTCATCTGACACTGTCATTCTTTATCTCCTACAGTTGTGAATTACTATTTCACTAAAAATTTGTACATTTCCCTCAACTGTTGACCCATGGATGACTATGACAGTTTACTCATCAAGACTCCTTTGCTCAAGGCTTTGGCTACTCAAACTCCCATATCGAATATTAAGTAAGTTTTCCTTCTCCAAAGTCCAAACCACCCCCTCCCCCGAAATAATATAAAACTAAGCCCTCTTAAGTTACATTTATTTTATTTCCATGCATGTTTTATAGATTTAGAAAAACCACTCCTCCATTTAACACAAATCATATCATATCTATACACCCACACCGTTTTGTTTTTGGGGGTTGAACAGGAAGCATAATGCTGTTTGGCTCTCTGAAATGGTGAGATAGTTGCAAAGATACAGTGCAGCTCCTTTTTGGCTGAGTCCCGCAGGATATATCGTTTGACGTGGCTGGGATTTATATAGGAAAATATATGTGGACGAAGTATAGTTTGTGTGATTATCCTTGGCTATTTATGATACAATTGTATATCTGGGGATGCTGCCACAATCTCAATAGTCTGCTTTGTAATTGCTTTTGAGTATTTATTTAGTAAATTTAATGCCGCGAGTGATCTAAAAGCTCCATGCTGTGCTAACAGTTAAAATGCTTGTCGAAACTGCTTAATGACTATGAGCATTTTGGTAATAATATTGATATAACCTATTCATGATTTTTGATTGATTTGCGTCTAGATTTGAATTTTGAGATGCCAACTAGAAATTTACGCTGTAAATGAAATTTGTCACAATTTTTTGTTTATCAAATAAAATGAAAGTGAACGTGGAATGGTGGCACATAAATATGGAGTAAAAGATAAATGAGACCATGGCCACTAAATACAGTGGTAACATATACTCAAAATTCATAAATGGCGGTATTTTGGCCTCATTAATTTTCAATCAATCTTCAATCTTGCAACTAGGAATTAGGATACATGGTGAAGTAGAGCTGACCGGCAGATATTCCTAAAGCTGCGAGGGCAGCAAGAAAGGCTGTAGCCGTCCATGGAGATCGAAAATTAGTGTGCAAGATCTCAGCCAGCCATGTCTTTGCACGGCTGTTATAATGTTCTTGGATCTTGTCCCGCACTTTGCTGAATTGCATTGGATTTTCGGCCCCATAGGTGTTGATATCTTTGTAGATGTTGAAAACCTCTTCGTCGCTTCCAAGCATGTTGTAGAAGATTTTCTTCTCTCGCAGTTCCTTCACGTCTTCGGGCTTCTCAATGAGCGACTTCATAAAACTTATGTATGCCGCCACCTGGCCACTTGCCGGGCTCTTAGGGCTGAATTCATAGGCAATCAAGTTCATAAAGGTGACCCTTGTTTTCTTGGAAACTCCCCACTCTGGCAGATGAAGGCTGCCATAGAAGAAGCCAGATTCGAAGCTGACATCCATCAGAGATTGAGTTGAATTTGGCTTGAAGTGGATGCCCTTCGCCTTGAGTTCGGTCACTGAACGGAACGAATGGACGAATTTCTTGATGTTGTCTTTCTTTGCTGTTCTGTTGTTCTTGCAAGTGCAAAAGTTTAGAAGCTGGTGCATTAAACCAGGATTTGTTTCTTGAGGAGCACCAGTTTCTAGATTTTTCTTAACTCTTGGGCAGCAGAGCAATTTGCATGAAACCTTGAAGCAGCAAAGCAATGCGCATTTGCAGCATCCGTGGCTGGTCTTCTCGGGCTCTGAGACAAGCAGCGTATGGATGGCTTCGACGAGGTGCACAGGCTTCGTACATATTATTTTTTCGCGATACTCTCCGTAGATCGCCATACACAAGTATCTGTCATTTTCGAAGGAAATAAGAGGCGACACTACAACAAAATTACCTAATAGTGATGCTTCTTCTGTCCTATCATAAGTGAGACATTCTGTCGGGCATGTGATTTAAGAAAATGATGTTTAGAGAGTTAAATAGAGATAGGAAAGTAGGAGAGAATAATTGTATTATATTTTGCTAAAAAAAACACATGGAGTACCTGTTAAGTAAGGAATCGAATTTTCCAGCACCATATCTCAAATCCATCAAAAGCTCCATGACAAACATAGGGATTTGATTCTGAAGCAAAAGTAAGTCACGAGACAAAATCGCCAGTGTGATCAACATGCCAAGCTCGTCCCTCATCGCCCAAAGCTTGTCCAACATCACGTCATCTATCTTCTGTGTCTCGTCCAATGTAGAGATTTCCATGTAAATTATCATCAAGGAAGCGTCGCGAAGCATCATCTCGGCTAGGCAATCGTCCGAGTAGCTAGCCACCGAGGTTTCTTCATAGCAGTTTCTTATGTCACCAATGATATTAACTACTTTGCTGTGGTAGAATTCATACCTTTGTGGGGCGCCTGAAATGAATAATTGAACGGCCTTAGGTTTGAAGGCCTCCACAAAAGCGAGCTCCGGTTCGCCATGGTGGTATGGGCCGAAGGAAACAGCCACCGGAAAGTAGTCCTCCTTGTTTGTCTCCAACTGTAGTAAAAGAGGCTGCACCTTCTGCATTTTGCCTGTCGCAGCCATTGATGCTGGTTGTGACAAAATTTATGTTGTCTAATGGAGTAATTAATTTGTAAAATCTGAAATGCCAACTGTGTCTTGGTCAATATTAATTACTTAGTCTTGGTTTATACTATTAATTATTTTAGTCGTACTTCTCTCCTTATATCTAGCGAGATTCCATGTGGTAGAACTCCCTCTGTCTCAGGGTAGTTAGAGACTATTTTTTCTTTTGGACACGAGATTTAATAAATTGATGTGTTAAAAGTTAAAGTGAGAAGAGTAGAGTAAGAGAGAGAATAAAGTAAGAGATGAAAAGAAAGTAAGAAATGAAAAGAGAAGGAAGTATGAGAGATGATAAATTTTTTATAAAAAAAAGGAAATGACTCAATTGTGTGTTTGTGTGTGTGTTGTGTGTATACATGTGTGGTGGTGTGTGCGGGGCATATGTGGCGTGTGTTTTCAAATATTAAAAATTCTAAAATTTTAGTTTTATTATAAAATTGAGATGATATTAAATTTAAATATAATAGTATAAGATAATACGTATACAATTTTGTTAAATTTAAAATAAGAAGAAATGGGAAATAAATGGAATTCCTTAGCTAAATGGAAGGAATGACTATTCCAATGTAGAACGGAATGGAGTTTCTCAGGCTTGCACAAACCGAACCGAACTAGCGGTTAACCGTCGGTTCGTAACCCGAAACCGAAACTGGAGAGGCGGTTTTGAACCGTCGGACGGTTTGGCGGTTCACACGGTTCGGTTCAGGTTCAACATTTTGAGAAACCGAAACCGCCAGTTTGCCGCCGGTTCAATGGTTCAAAGTAGGATTCCGGCCCAGGATATAGGTTTTCAGGCATTGAAATATGATAGTTTTTAAGGAGTCCTTATAAAAAGGCATTGAAATATGATATTTATAACCGCCGGTTTGAACTGCCGATTCATGCCGGTTTTCACCGGTTCCGACAGCTTTTCAGGTGGCAGGCGTAGGCTTGAAAACCGGTTAGAAACCGTGGACTTGAACCGCCAGTTCAACCAGCCTTAAACGCCGATTTCGCTAGTGAATAGGCTAAATTTGAAATTTGAAATTTGTATTTTTTAAAAATCTAATTTCTCCTAAATTTTCTCCTATGAATACCCCGTTCCTCATCATTTTTACTCACCTCATTCTTGTGTTGATAAGGATTTATCTTCTCAATCTCGATTTCTCTATTCTCTATCCTCATTTTCTCTAATTTGTCCAAGTTGTTTACTACTTTACTTGTTGTTGTGCTCATAGTTGACTTAAGCTGTTATTTACTTACCATTTAATACTCTGTATTCCATACTACTTTTACTTTTGAATATGTCTTCTTCTCGTGGTGGTGATCGGAGCAGAGGAATTGCCCAAGATCAAACTAGTCGTCCTTATAAAAAGGCATTCAATATGATATTATTTTAAACATTACAGAAGATCTCGGTGGTAGTTCCAAGTCCTGAAGATACGCTCTCTCAAGAAGAGACATTGGTGTTTTATGCATAATGTAAATATTGTCCCAAAGTCTACATATTTGGGAGTGGTGGGGGATATGGCACTCTCCGTCGCCAATCGACGAAAAAGCTTCCGGTAGAATGTGGCAATAACGCTACCCAAACCCAACTAAACTTCCCTCCCAGAGGCTCAGATTTGTCTCAATTAGGTGGGCCTCTTTTTAAATATGATCCTAAAAATATGACTGAAGCTATAACTATATGGCTGCAATGAAGCATTTCCTTTTGATACTTTTAATTATAAAAAATATGAGGTAATTATGCAAGGTGCTTTTAATGTTTCTGAAAAAAATAAGCAGATTTATCGTTCAACGATGTACCGTTCGACAATGTTTGGAGAAAAAAAAATTGAATTATCACGTTATCTAGTCAACTAAGGACACAAAGTGAACATTTGCTCTGATGTATGGACCGATTGTTTTAATAAACATTTGTACATGGGCATTACAGTTCATTTTGTGGACAATAGTTGGACTTTGAACAAGTGGTTAATTGGTTTTAGAGAATTTCCTACACCACACACTACACCCAAAATTGTTTTTTTTTAATTATTCAAGTATTTGATGAATTTCAATTATGTAATAAGATATTTTCTGTTGGTTTTGATAATGCAACGGTTAACACTGCAAGTATTAGTGTGTTGATTGCGGCTTGTTCTCCGGTTATTGGTGATAAGTATTTTCTTCAAAGATGCATATGTCATATTTTGAATTTATGTGTACAAGATGCGCTTGAATTATAACAAAAGCATGTTACTCCTATTAGAACTGCCATTAGATTGGTCCACCAAAAGCCGCCTATTGGCGAAGCCTGGAAAAAATATTGCCATCAAAAGAAGGTCAGATATACAAATATTGTCATGGATGTGTCTCATAGATGGAACTCGACATATGATTGTCTGAATTCTACTTTGGGGCATAAAGATTCTTTGAGTGTTTTTTTAGAACTCATACTGTTGTTGATTTATATATGTTGCATAGTTATTGGGAGCAAAACATGAGTTTATTTAAATTGTTCAAAAATTTAAAAAATGCGACAGTTGAATCATCGGGTGTTTATTAGTGTTTTAGAGCACTGCATATATATTCCCTCCGTTCCCTCATAGTTGAGGCGGAAATTTTCGGCACGGAGTTTAAGAAATGAATGTTGAGTATGTTAAATAAATAGATAAAAAAGTAAGAAAGCGAAAAAGGTAGAGAGAATAAAGTAAAAAGTGAATAAAGTAGAGAGAATAAAGTAAGAGAGAGTAAAGTATGAAAGAGGAAAAAGTTACTATATATGGAAATGACTCAACTATAAGGAAACATCCCGAAATGGAAAAATGACTCAACTATGAAGGATCGGAGGCAGTATATATCACTTGCTTTTAAGAAAACAATGAAAAATGCTACATCGTCTCTTGAATTGATGTGTATTTTGTATTATGTAATTGACAAATGACTTAAGTATTTCAGTGAGATTCCAGCGGTGTTTTTGATTGCAAAGGTCTTGGATCCGAAATGGAAATTAGCCCGTGCCTCCAAGATTTTAGATTTTTATTATAACAAATTGAATACTATTGATCTTGATCCACTTCAAGCATTGCAAACGGATACCAATGACGAATTCAAAGTAAATTTATCTGAAATATTTCAAATAAACCCCTCGAATTGTTCAGTTGTCCAACATACCTTCGAGTATAACTTGCGTACTCTTTATACCGAATATGAAATCAAGTATAACAACAACTTGATATTGGCTTCGGATTTCATTATGATGCGATGCGCACTCCAATTAGCTTATCTATACAGCTACAACACCGACGGAGGGAGCTCGACAGGTACTGTAAGTGAGTTAGATTTATATTACGATTCACGCTTTTCGTTTAATAATGAAGGTCCTACTCCTGCCCAAATCGACGTCCTTGACTGGTGGGGAATACACAAGAAAGATTTTCCCATACTTGCGTCAATGGCCAAGGAGATTTTTTTTCTGTTCCGGCTTCTATTGTCGCCGTCGAGTCCTCTTTTAGTGTTGGAGCATGTGTCTTAGACGAAAAAAGAAATAACATCTCCACGAGAAATATGGAAGTTGTGATGTTACTTGATAATTGAGCCAAAGCTAACATGAGAGAACAAAGAACCAAATTGGGACACTCGTGTAGAGGAGGAAGGCGAAGAATACACCGAGGATGAAGCATAGGTCAACCGTCAACCGCCGGCCAAGCCAAATAGGTAAGTAAGGTAAGAGAACTACGTGGGCTTTGATCCCCCAATGCAATTGAGCATTGGAGATACATAGACACCTCAACTTAAATTTTAAATTAAAATTGAGCTCAAGTCCTTTTTCTTAATTTTTTTTTCATTTGGTTAAACTGTAAAAATATGCAAATACGATTAAATAATTGTATTTGTATATACTCTATTCGGTGAAGGAGACTTCTCTATAAGACTAAATTCGGGAAAATTTTGACAATTATACCACAATTGTTGATTGTTAGACTAAACTCAATATTTAAGGTTGAATTGCTAAATGTGTTCTCAATTTAGTTATGTAGAAACATCTCCATTGCTAACTAAGGGTATATACTTATAAATTTATTATTCAAAACTTCAAGTCTTTTTTGTAGGACTTGTTGAAATTTACAAGTATATTTAAATTTATTGTTTAAGACTTCAAGTCATTTGTAAATTGTAATCATTATAATTGTAACCTGTAGTCCCGTTAAAATTTATATGAATAAAATTGCAACTTTCATTCTTATTGTTTGAATTTTATTTATGCGCCTTTTGTAGATAAATAAAATTTAAATAGACAGAAAAAAGATGAACCGCTGAACTGTCCGGAACTGCTGGTTTCAACCCAAAAACCGCCCACTGAACCGGTTGTTCTTGAACTGGAATTGGAACCGCCGAACAATACTCCAATTAATTTTTTTTCTATCTCTATCTTACTTTACTAATTGTACATTAAAACCTGTGTCATTTCAAATGTTGTCTACTCCATCCGTCCTGCTACTCGCACTTTTCACTTTGACAACGTAAATTTGAACATGAGAAATTAGAGTAATTAAATTAGAATATGAAGTGTAATAAGACAACACTTAATAAGGAAACACTAATTAACGCTAATATCTAAATTAAATACCATAATTTTTACTTAAAATAGAAAAGTGCAAATAGTTCGGGACAGTCCGTAAATAAAATGTGCAAGTAGTATGAGACAAATGGAGCATTTTTTAGGATGAAGGGAGTACATGGAAAGAATATATTTATTAGGATAAACTTGTCTTACATATTTCAACTGATCAGCCGAAGCCCTTCAATCTCAACAATTGGTATCAAGAGCCACATTACGATAGTAACTTGGGAAAGATCTTTACCTATATATAACAACAATGGCTTTGACTCTCTTGAATCATCTAGGACAGAATAACGGGAGATGATTCAAACAATGTTCGAGGGAATGAAAGAGACGCGGAAAATTTTGTTTGCCTTTTCTGTTGATTCCTACGGATTGGATCAAAAACAATTTTGAATAGGCCATGGATGAATCGAAAATGAAATCTTTATTGGTTCTACCTCCTATTTTTTATGAAGAGAATGAATCTTTTTCTCAAAGGACCAAAAAAAGGGCCCGATGTACTGCGGGAGTGATTTGGAAGATCCGAAACCAAAAATAGTGGTATTTGCTAGCAACAACATAATGGAGGCCATCAATAAATATAGATTTGATCCAAAATCTGATTCAAATCCAATATAGTACCTATGGGTACATAAGAAATGTATTGAATCAATTTCTTTAATGAATCGATCTGATCGAGAACTATAATGAAATATAGAATCAACCAACATTTATCAAATTAAAAGGGGAGGGGAAGAGATAAACGGGGGAAACAATCGAGAACCATTTGCATTCTCACGCAAAGATCATCAATGGTAGGGCAACTCTTGTTTCAATACCGAAATGCATCTGAATATAATTCACATGTTTTTGCGAACAACTAGCACAATTTTATCAGATCCTCATGTTAGGCAAGTTGTAGCCCTAACAAACAAGACACAGACATCTCAAAGGTCAATTGACATGTCCAAGTCCACGTACTAGGCCCATGTCTAGGTACATGGTTGCATAAGCTCCACATTCAAGTTACAAACTCAGATTCATAATTTCTCAATTGCTGATAATCGATTTAGAGAAAGCGAATATACCACGATCATAACTCAACTAAACCTGGTCAAACTACATTTAATTGGTTACGATTCCAACAATACTTAGCTAAAAATTCGACATGTCCTGCTTGACATTATTTGACAAAAAAATGTTCGGCAACATAACACTATGTTAAGGTGGATTACAGTCTGACTGAGGTGAATTGGACGAATTGACTTTATATGTCAATTATCTTTTGATGTCAAGTGGGAGATATATAATTTTTTTCTGTTAGTGTGAAATTGAGAAGAGTACATGTGAATTAGGAACAATAATAATAAAATTTGTATAACTATAGGATACAAATAAATACATTATCAGAAGTTTTGCATAAAAAGTCAGTAATGTTAAATGCGCAATAGGTTTCCTCCTTGTCCCGGTTGTTACACAACTACTTATTTAATGGCTGATTATAAAATTCTAACTATTTTAATCTTAATTATATGTCTGTCCTTGTTGCATCTATGTGTAAAGAATCTCAGCGGTAGTAAAAGTGGAAGCATTTTATACATTTTTTTGTTGCCAACTAAACAATGTGTAGTACTTCAAAACTTACAAGTCGTAGTCCATATTCAAAAAAGTGTTGCAGATCAAGCTTACCAGTCTTCGTCAATATTTAATAAATATGTAGTTGCTCTGGCTCAAACTCACCAAGTCTTGATCAATATTAAAGAGTAATGTGTTTGTTACATTATTCATTTATTGATTTTAGGTTGTTTTAACTTTTATGCAATACAATATATTTTTAACACAATTATATTAGTCCTCCAAGTTTTGATTATATATATGCAGGGATGTGATCAATTGCTAACTATTTAGTAGGAGTATTGCAATTATACAATGTAGAAACTAGAAATAGTATAGCCAGTAGTAAGCATATAGCAATTACATGGAATAAAATGCAAACTGTCTGTTATATGAAAACGTCATATATTATTATTTTGGAATCACATTCCATTCCACCGTTCCATTACATCATACCAAACATGACTTTAGAGTATCAACGATAATAGAATACAGAGCAACACTTCTCGTTGACAGTGCACTGCGGGCTTGTAGCGTTGGAAGGGAGGTGCGCATTGAGATTGCATGGTGTCACGTGCCGCTTCTAGTGACACACGCCACACTTTATACAATTCTCGTTATTAATTCGAATACGTAAATATCTCAATTCAATTAAAATAAAAGGATTTTGTTGATTAAAGTGCCATTTTCTTAAGTGAATAAAGATTCTGACATACTTACTGGGGTTTTTTTTCCCCATTTTTCGATTATGAAAATAAATTATCCACTACATTTTGTCACCAAATGTATAAGTTGGTTGATGTTGTCGTTTATTTTTTTTTGAATGGATAAATAAATTTAAATTTGAGAGTATGCCAAATAAGACTTGAATATGAAATCTTTGATTTCAGACAAGCATTAATCTCTTTGTTGCTTTTTTCAACTCACATTAGTTGATGTTATCCTAATATCCTAAGCGTACAAGACATAATCACAGTAGTTAGATTATAATTAATAAATGGAAATGATCACACGTATATTAGCAGCCCATAATTTTCTAGAAGTCATGAATTAATTAATTGCATTTAGCAACTACTCCTTCCGTCCCATTGAAGATGACCCACTTTCCTTTTTAGTTTGTCCTAAGATGACTTATTACTTAAAATAGAAATACTTTTATCTCTACTTTATTTCCCCTCTCTTACTTTACTATCTCCTCTTAACACACAAAATATAACTGCATAAAATCATGTGCCGCCCAAGAAAGGGGTCATCTTCCTTGGAACGGAGGGAGTACAATTTACCGATTTACGTGATGTCACATTCTCGCAGTTGTTAGATTACTCAATTAATAAATGGAAATGATCACATGTATCATAAGTTTTGTGACGTCATTTACCTAACCTGTTTAATTTTATGACTTTAATATGCCTATAAATTTTGTCATTCTGAATCATCATATTCTCGCAAAAACACCTATGGCTGTCGAGAGGAATATCTTTTATTGTGCTTTTCTAGTTACTTTGTGTATAACCTCTCTGTTAAAATCAAAAGCTATCATGAAAATGTCAGGTTTCTTTGCTCTCGTGTATCCATATGTCAGAGGTTTCTTTGTTTCAGGTAAACTCTCTCGAACATGATTTAAAATTAAGATTTGGACAAATCATCTATAGTAATGTGATTAATTGCTAATTATTTGCTATTGTAATTGCTAATTAATAATTATGTCAACCGCTTATATTGAAGTAGATGCTAACACGAAAACATTTCTATGTTAACTAAATTTTTTATGTAAACAAAATTTAAGTTGACATGCAAATGCCATCGTGTTGGCGTCTATAATATAGACTATTGACATAGTTTGCAGTTAGCAACCTAACCCGATCTAGTACCTATATTTAGATCTAGTCCAGTTGATATGATATCTGATGAGTCAACGTTGAGTAGTTTTGTTTCAGAGCGAGCCATATCGGCCACTACGTGATCAAGCCATTAACAATTTGGTCACAACGTCCAGTTCACCTCAAGACATCATGCAATATGATAACATCAATATATGGCAGGCGATGCAGAAGGCCGACAAAAGGAAATGAGATCTGTAGATGTCAATGGCTCTGAGAATAAATTCGAATGTGAATTTTGTATTAACGGTTCCTTTATTTTTTATATATATGAAGTACTAATATTTTTTTGGCCCCACACTAATTAGACAAAAGATTGTAAGAAAATAACTGAAACCACTTTATAAGTATATGGTCATTCCTTTTATCACCAACTGATTTTAAATTTAGATTTTATGATTTCTATCATAATGTCATATGGTTATTTTGATTTGTCATTTATGTTTCTCTTTACCATGTGGCATTGTGATATAAATAATTATAGTATTATTCTACATCAAAGGAATGAGAGAACTTAAATCAATTTTATCACCAATTAATTTTAGATGGAATTCAATAATTTCTATCATAATGCCATATGGTTATTTTAATTCTCAATTATGTTTCATCTACCAAAAATTGCCTCAGTATATAAATGGCACCAAACCTAATCGACTCAGACTGGATCCAAAAATCCGAATTTTGAAAGAAAAATCAAAATATCATAAAATTTGTGATTTTATGCCTAGATCTTGATGTTGTTTTGGTTCTTCTTGTGCTTTCACAACTATTTGATTGACCATATGAATTATTGCATTATTATAAGATTCGAGAGATGGATTTAATTGGGTGAATTGCGAAGAATCAACACCGTGATTGATAATAATTGAGAAAGTTGGGTTTTGTGTGAAAGAATTGAATCCTACAAACTATCAGGATATATAGATGTTAATCACTAGACTCTGGTGATTAGTGTGTAATCTACGGGTTGAGTACTTAGAGAGGAGACATAACCTACAATAGTGATTCGTTTAATAACTCTTGAGACGCATGAAGACATAGAAATTACATCGGTCGATAGATATATATTAATTGATATCAGACCATAGAACTCTACCTTCTCGGTAAGAAATTTTTACTCTGTTAATTCATCTTTGTTTAATATTGAGTTTGGTAGTGTTAGAATATAAACCAAACCTTTAATGATTGCTTGAATAGTAATTGAGATTGGTTTTTGGCAATTAGATCTTTACATAGTCCACGTGGATACGGTACTCTTACTTGTCCATAACTATATTAACGGTCTAAACTTGCGGATATAACTTTGTGTTGAATAAAGCGCAGGTCGTTGGGCACTATACAAAGGATACAAGTTTAATAGATAAGTTTATGCAAACACAGATGAAACGAGATGGGCATATGCCAATCAATCTTCAATCTCGAGTATTTGGGAATTAGGATACACGGCAAAGTAGAGCTGACCGGCAGATATTCCTAACGCCGCGAGGGCAGCAAGAATCACCGTAGTTGTCCATGGAGATAAAAAAAAATCCACTATTTCTAATATCCGGTGTGCCACTATATCTCCATGTGCCACTACTTCTAATATCCGGTGCATTTTTCCCTAATAAAGATTTAATTTTATTTGCTAATCACCGTAGTTATTATTAAGAGTAAATGTCAATTTTGGTCCTAAACATATGAGTAAAGTACGAATTTGGTCCAAAACATTCACTTTTTGAAAAACAGGTCCATAACAAATGAAATTCTTATCGCAGTGGTCCTTTTTTTACGGTTCTATAAAAATACTAACGGTCATGCCACTGTGCAATTATTACTAACCGTTAGTTTTTTGACGGAACCGTCAAGAAAAGGACTACTTCGGCCTCATTTTCATTTGTTACGGACCTGTTTTACATAAAATGAATGTTCTGGACAAAATTCGTATTTTTGTCATATGTTTAGGACCAAAATTGACCTTTACTCTATTATTAAATGAAAACGATCAAACGTGGCAGCACATATTTTTATAGAAGTCAACAAGTGGCACACAGATTTTAAAAAAATAGTAGAAATGAGTAGAAAAAGGTTAGTGAAAATGGATTTTAAAAAAATATAGTAGAAATAAGTGGAAAAAAGTTTGTGAAAAGGTGAATTCTATTTTTATATTCCTATTGTTCTAAGACAATTGAGTCATTTTTTTTGCACTAGTTTTGCAAAAATGACAAATAGTTAAAGTGGAGAGAATGTAGTGTATGAGAGAGAATAATGTAGAAAAGAATCTTGTCTATATTATTCTCTCTCTTGTTTTACACTCTCACCACTTTAACTATTTATTACTACTCCCTCCGTCCTATAAAAATTGACCCATATTTTCATTTCCGTTTGTCTCACAAAATTTGTCTCATTTCATTTTTTTACCATTTTTATTGTGGACCCCATATTCCACTAACTTATTCCTACTCACATTTTATTATAAAACTAATATATAAAAGTTGGATCCACATTCCACTAACTTTTTCAACTCACTTTTCATTACATTTCATAGCACTTATGCCCAATCAAAGTGAGACAATCTTTGTGGGACGGAGGGGTATCATTTTCTATAAAACGGGTAAAAAATGAAACAATACAACTACCATGGGACAAAGGAAGTATGATTGGTTTTATAATGAAATATGATTGAGATAAAGTTAATATAATGTAAGGTCCATTATAAAAATAGTAAAAATTAAATTAGACATATATTGATGGACGGACGAAAATGGTTAAATAAGACGTTTATCGATAAACAGAAGGAGAGATGATTTCATATGTCATAAGTTTTGTGATGTCATTTACACTAAAAAAACTCGCTAATTAGTGACGGATAATTCCGTCACTAATTAGCAAAATTGTGGCACTTAACATGATTAGTGGCAGAATAGGTATTGGCAGGTGCGTCATTAAAAAACTTGTCACTAATAAAACTTTAGTGATGGATTTGTAAGTGACTAAAGTTACTAATCCACTAAATGACAGAAAACATAAATGGTATGTTAGCATTAGTGACAAAATAATCCGTTTTTGAGTGTTAAAAGAGTCAATAGCTTTTTTTTCCCATTGAACCAAGCCCATGATCCCCAAAGTTTGTTCCACTATAATCATCTTTTAAGAGTGGTTTTCACTCATTCCTTTTAGCAACTTATGCATTTGACCCGGTTTAACTTTCGTTAACGGATCCAAGTTATCCACGACCTTACATAGTCAACTCGATAACACCACTTGTGATCAACCCTTTTAAAGTTTGAGATTCCATTGAAAAAGCCACTACGTCTCCCCCTATGCCTGACTATCACGATACCCCCTTTCCCGGCTTCTTCCAAATGGTATTTTTCTAAAAAGTTTCTAACCCACCGGCTTCTTCCCTACTTTGTCAAAAGCATAAACTCGATTTAGGTGGATCAGCTATACACTTCGTTTGGGGACTTACGAAATAGCTCTCCCCCAAAAGGGAACACATATCCCTTTGAAATGAGTTTTTAATAGACCCAATTTGCATCAAAACATACTTGGGGATAGTTTGTGTCCTTTCCAAAAGTTAAGAGTATACTTAAGTATCTAAAACCCACGCAGTTTTCCAATTTTCCCTTTTCTTGGGTTGGGGGAATGCGCCATTCCGACAGGGAAAGGGGGTTAAAGGGATAAACTTCAAACTCCCTATGATCTTTGCATATTTTTTTTGATAGCTCACCCGTTTTACTCAAATCCCTTTTCCCCAAAGGGAGTTTTGGGTTTCAAAAAAAAGGAGAAATTTTTTTAAGATTTTCCCAATTTATGATTGTGTTAGAAAATTCCCTCATGTTTCCCTTTTTAATCTTGTTTTTGAGAATCACTAGACTCATATCTTTCATGTGAAATTTCTCCAACATATTTTTGATCTCGTTGATAATGACATTTGATGCCCAAATCAACATATCATCCAAAAAAGCACAAAAACGAACCCATTATTTGTGTTCTTAATGTATCACACTTATCCTCGTTGATAGGGGTTTTTGGAACATCCATCCAAACTTCAAGTGCCATTGCAAAGGGCTTGTTTTAATACTAAGAGCCCTCACTAGCTTTCATACCTTCGTTCTGGGCCCGGGATAAACCCTTCGTTGTTCCATATAAATTTTTTTCCCTAGTTTACCATTTAAAAAGCGTTTTTTTTTTTTTTACTCCATTTGGGGAATTTAAAAGCAAAGCGCAAAGAAAAGACAATGGAAGAGATTCTCGTGGGTTTAATATATGCAAGAAGTCAATCATTTTTTCGCTTAAAGCCTTTTCCCAAATAGCGGCTTTTTATTTTTTAATAAAACCCTAGATATTTCCTTTGGGGACTTCCCCGGTCTTCCAAATTTTGGGGAAATCTAAACACCCCTTTTGTTTTTTTCAAATTTATTCAATTTCACTTTGTTGCTTTTTGCCATAATGGCACGGCCCCAAAACCCGCCCAACGTCTTTTTTCGTTATCCAAAACCAAAATTATGAAGCGGGGCCAAAATCTTGAATTTAACCTTTTTTAAAGTTTTGGGTTTTACATCCCCGGACTTGCTCGCCTTTTTGGGGGATTGAACAGTGGATTTATCCATATTTTTTCCGAACGATCCTCCTACCTCTTTCAAGGGTAAACATTCTCAAAAATATAGTTCTTGTTAATGTTTTCCCCCGCTGCAAACCCGACTTATGGACTAGGGAAATATGGGCCTCTATTAAGTGCATGACCAATAAAGATGCAATCAATGTTTAGGACCTATTGCAACTTGTTGGGGATTCACCTTGTCACCCCTAGGTATGAATAAAAGGTTTGCTTTTCCCCAACTCATAGGGAGTCACATCCCTACTTTTATGGAATCTTTAATCGATATAATTTGGTTAACACCTCCCCCCCATGTTTTTTGGGTAAACCCAATTAATTAACATAATTTATCATCTCTTTAAGTCTTTTTTTGCTTTGAACACATCATAAGGGAATATTTTGGGGGGGGAATTATACCACGAGGCATAAATTAAAACTTCACATACTCACCACCTCCATCACTTAACACCTTTTTCGACAATTAAGTTGATTTTTCTTCATTTTTGTCTTTTCGTTATTGTATCTTTACAACAAAAAAAAATACCTTGTGCAATCATCTATAAAATGATAAATACTTTTTTCCACCTCTTGTTTCACAAAATTTCAAATCCCTCGTCCCGGGATCAACTAAAGGTTTTGTGCTCCCCTCCCAATGGCGGAGCCTTTTTTGGGTTCAACACACATTCCTTTCTTGGAAAATTTTCAACTTTTTGAAAATTAAGATTTACTAATCTTTTTTTAAACATTTAGATTTACATGTCCCAATCTATTATGCCATAAATCGAGCTCTAACAAATAAAAGGATTTTCATCTTCCTTTTAAATTTTTTTAAAATAAAATTGCCCTTCACTAGGTGGCATTCACCTATTATTTTCCATTCTTTGGGCAATATAACCTTTTACTAAAAACAGTGAAATCCATGATTTACTAGAAGGAGCCCCCAAAAAATTTTTCCGGGGTGTTTTCAACACTATGTCTCTCGAGATGAATATCTTCTGGCTTGCTTTTCTAGTTGCTTTGGGTATAATCATTCTGGTAAAATCCAAAGTTTTCATGAAAATCTTTGGCGTCTTTGGTCTCCTTTTTATCACTGTCATGGGTTTCTTTGCTTCAGGTAATCTCTCTCTGTATTCATTCACATGAATTAAATTTGAAATTTGGATATAAGAGTCTCTATTTTCATGTAGATCCATATGATTTCTGATGAGTCAACTTCGAGTAGTTTTGTTACAGCGTCAGACTTGCTCTCGTCCTTTGTTGAGTGAAGATTATGAGGAAGAAGAAGAGATGTCTGATGAAGATGAAGATAGATACGAAAATGAAGATGAATATATGTTTGATTCATATGATGATGATATTGATTTGGGAGAAGTGGAAGATGATAGCGATATGGAATATGATAGCATCAGTATATGGCAGGCGATGGAGAAGGTCCGTGAAAAAAAATGAGGTAACTTCAAATAAATACAAGAATGTCACAAGGTTATTTTGATTTTCAAATATGTTTCTTCTTACCGAAAACACCGAACCTAATTTGTTTGCTACGTAATTGATAATTGTATTAGTAGTTTATTGGATTCAATGTAATTCATCTAAAAGACTTAAACAATTTAAATAGAAACCTTGATTTTTCCGAGTACATTATGAATTAGAAACGTTGGTGGTACGATCCACATTAATACATGCATTATGAATATCGAGAGCAGCGAACTATTTTTTTCTTTTTTATTTTTTTATTTTTTATATACGTTAGTATGTCTTGAATCTGTTGTTTGCCGCTAGCCAAACGAGGTCTGTGTACCTATTTATTTATATAGAAGTAGACACACAATCTGTTCTTCTTTCCTGCCCGTGGACGTAGCCAACACAACGTTGGTGAACCACGTAAATCTTTGTCTCTTTTACGTTTCTGCTTGTCTCGATTACACAATTATTCTATTATGTTACAACATTATATATAGATATAAGTTAATATTGTTGTTAGTATCTCTTGACATTGTTGCTAGTGTTTGCTGATATTATATATACAATATATAAAATGAGAGTTTTGGGGGTATTTAGGGAAATAAGGGGAGTTTTTGGGGTATTTTGGGAAATACTCTTTTAAAATAGATATTATTATTTAAATATAAACATGAATGTTGAAGACAACGTGTTTTAATTTAGAGTCAATTATTTAGTTTCATAATTAGTGGATGGGAGTTGGTTATTTAGTTTACATAGTTAGTGAATTAGTGGTATATTTAGAGGCTTATTAACACAAGATGAGAGATGAAATGGCGCAATTGAACGAACCATACCTCATTCCACTGGTCTTTGCACCCCAACACGTAAGGAGGAGATGGCTTCTTCTTCCTGCCCTTCTTTTTCTCCTTCTTCTCTTAATGATTGCACTTAACAATTCATAAGGTTTGTGACATATGATCTAAACATATTATGATGGTATGCCATGGTATGCCACCTTATGCGACTGACTTCATTATATTTCAGGTTTCTTACGTTGGATGAGTCATTCTTGCTGGATAATCGGTTGACTTTTAGAGCCATGTATGCGTGTAGTTTTAAGTTCTTAGCTTTATAAATCCAGATTTGGAATGAGTTGGATTTAGTTTCTTTTGTTTATTCCTATGATTTGGGAATATCTTATGCATGTCAGAGTTTGGTGCCCTATTAATCTACTATTACATATATGACCGAACAGATCTCTTTGGAGAATAAAAAAACGTGTGATTGGATTTCTCCTTGCCGCACAATTGGTGTATGCATTTCTTATAGTACAATTTTAGTGTGAAAGTGAGAACCAATAATAATCCACTATACTATTTTTTTATTGTCTAGATTTATTAATGTTTATACACTGACTCTCGATCATCATAATTCATAATATAATTAATTGCAGATTATTACAATAAGTGCCTCCGCGAACAAGTTGTCGAATATTCAGAAGCAAGCGGATGAATATGCAAGATTGACTCTGGAAGAATTGGACCCTAGGTATTTGGAGTGAGTGGGAGGTTTAGGTTTTAGTTTATAATGATGAGTTTGGTTTTAATTTTAAAGTTAAATGTAGTGTATAAAGAAATTATAAAAATGATGAGTAATTATTCATTGTGTTTAATTCTTTATTGTAATAGATTTTTTATCTTCCTACTCTATGATTTAATGTTTAAACATTATATTATGTGATATGTTTCAAATTTATTATGCTTCAATTTGTATAGAATTTTTATTCTCATATAACTAAAATTGTTACGTTCATTGTTAATATTGATTCTAATTTTGTTTAATTAATTTAAAATTAAAAATTAATATTTTTAAAAATATATTAATCTGTGCATAGCACATGCGTGATACTAGTTATTAAAAAAATTGACATTTATATATTGCGAAGTTGACATTATAGTTGTTAGTGCATAATTGATAATTTTACAAAGAGTATATTCGTGAGGATTGTTTTCACATTCGAAAAATATGTCACAAATTATTGACTATGTTGATAGACTTCTTAACATTGTTGCTGCTAGTACCAGTTGACACTAACTTTATTATCAATAATTTTGAAAATTCCAATAAATACTACTCTATCCGTTTCCTAAAAATAAAAATTCTTCTTTTTAGTCTATTATCTTGAAATAGAAATTTTCCACTTTAAAAAATAGACCGATTCAATGAATACATTCTTCAACGCTGTAGTGAATATGAAACAGTCGTTTGATAAAGTATAATACCACACCTGTTACATAATTTCTCAAGTAGGACTATATATATAGTCGCCTCATTTATCTTGATTCGAGTTCTTAGTTGATTTACAACTTTTTAGAAGCAATCATCTCTTTGAGATGTTACTGGCATAAATCTAATGGTATATGCATGTATTGCCTCCATCTAAATTAAGATAATAACTTTTTTAGTTGTAAATGCACAAATAAAATAATATATTCTGATTTTTAAAAACAATAAGGTAATATATTTATTTAAAATTAATACACATAACCATTTTGTATCTTTAGAGCATTCCTATCCATGCTCTTATTTAAGAGCACGGAAGTGGGCCCGAACCCACTTTTACTCCTTGTCCTTAGCTAAGAGCACAACACTCACATCCGTGCTCTTAGCTAAGGACAAGCTCAAGGGTCCCACCATTCTATTATTCAATTTAAATACTTCAATTACTAAAAATATTTCTACATTATAAAAATACATTAAAAAATAAAAATTACATAATTAAAATCCTAAAAAATAAAAATTATATAATTAAAATCCTAAAATATAAAAATACATAATTAAAATCCTAGAAAATAAAAAATATATATAATTAAAATCCTACAAATTAAAAATTACATAATTAAAGACTAAAAAATACCCCCGTGGAAGACTAGTCCTCTATCCCCAATGTTCTCTTGAGACCCCATATCATTTGCTCATGTGTTGCAAGTTGCTCCGGAGTCATCTTAGACGTATCGTTCATATAGAGTTGACCCAAAAGGGCCCACAACGTGTTGTTTGGGGGTGGAGGAGGCACAAAGGGAGCGGGGCGGGGGCGGGGGTAGTCGGGGCGCGACGGCGTGACCGCCCTTCTTCCTTCCTTGCGGCCGGCGGGAACTGCTCGGGCCAGCGTCGGGGCTACCCAAGCTAGTTCCGGCAAGCTGGGTAGCCACATCATCGGAGGCGCTATCGGATAGGGCTACCGACCTCGACGGTTTGCTGGAGGAGCTGGAGGAGGATGCTACTACGCCGCCCCTATACTTCGGATGAAGGCGCCCCTCCTGCCAACAATCGATGTACTTGAACGCTTTCAACTCCATGTGTTGGTAGGTCACCAAGGTAGCACTGATGATGTCGAGCTCGCTCATGCCGCTCCCCGCCGACCGCTCTTCCTGGAGGTAATACCCCTGGAACTTACCGATTGTGTCATTGCATCTGAAGATGCAATTGCGCACCATACTATCATTGCGATAGATGGTTTCCCCCGGTCGGGTTTCATTGTAAAGACGAGTGATGCGCCACCAATACGTTTCTCCGGTTTGGTTCGTGCCGACTTCCGGATCTTTAGAGACTGCCAAGTAGGCTTTGAACATCGCCATCATCTCACCCGGAGTGTACGGGGTGCGGGTGCCACGAGTAGGAGGAGTAGGAGTAGGAATAGAAGTAGGAGTAGGAGTAGAGCTGTCGCTCCCTCCTGATCCGGGTTCGGGTGCCCACCCGAACCCCAAGGCATTTTGGTCGTCCACCGGGTAAGGGCGATAGCCACCCGCAACTTGCAAACCTTGGGTTTGAGGAGGGGCCAAAAATTGCGTTTCCGAACTAGGGAATGAGTCGGGGTTGAACCAATCGTGGTTCCAAACGCGATTGCCGGAGGTGTGATCGCCCGAGCCGGACATTGTGTAATGTGATGAGAATTTAGATGAGAAAATATGAGAAAAAAGATGAGAGAATGTAGATGATAGAATAGATGAGAATGTGATTTTTTTTTTGTGTTGAAGTGGGGGTATTTATAGATGAAAATGTGAATTTTGGGGAGAAAAAATTGAAAAAATAAAATAAAAGTGGGTAAAAATGGATATAATTTTTTGGGAAGTGGGATTTTTTTTTTTAATTTCAAAATGTTTTTTAAATTAATTTTGAATTTTTTTTTAAAAAATTGAATATGGGTTTAGGCCGTTGGCCAATCAGAACACGCCACGTAAGGGTGCTCAGCGGCACGGACGTGCTCTTAGCTAAGAGCAGCGCAGTGCCGCTGGCACGCACGGACGGCTCGCAGCAGCGGACGAGCTCATCCTTGCCACTGGCACGGACGGACGGACGCCGCGATGGGGATGCTTTCAATTAAAATATTCACCTGTCTTTCTCTCTCTATTTAATATTTACATTTACATTTTCCTCTCCAATTAAACTTATTAACCAAAAACTCCTAAAATCTAATACCAATTAAAAAATGTGTCATTTTAACGGAAACAACCGGAGTATTTATCCGAAGCCATAAATGTTGATATATTCTTTATTCGTCAATCTTGAAACTATAGTTGTAATTAGAAAAATGAATTTGGGCCCTCCTACTTGAGAGTCTTGAAATCTTGGAGGTTGGGTTAAAGCACGATGTGGGGTTCTAGTTTATTGGGATATTTTTGGAAAGTGTATAAGCTATAGTTTAAATAAGTGGGCCTTTTAAGCTTATAACATGATATAACTGTGTTCCTATGTTACATAAAGTAGTACTCCATACCACAGACTAATATATCCATTAAACTTCAAATTCAGATTAATTTTGAAAATTCGTATATTTCACTTTTAATGATTAGCTATATTTTCATAATATGTTTGTTTATTACTTTTAATGATTAGCTATATTTTCATAATATGTTTGTTTATTAATATAGGACCGTGATAAGTTTGGAGTTCGTACAATATTAACCGTTTGCATTTGATCATATCTCTATTAATATAACTGTCATTATTTGAGGAAAATCACTATAAAAATCTGATGTGTGTACTAAAAAGGACTTTTAAACAATTCTAATTTTGATAATCTCATAAATTCAATTAATATCGTAATTAGTTAATGTATACTTTTGTGATTTTAACTAGAGTTAGTGGTATTGGTAAACGAGAATATAATGCTATATTAGACCATCTTCAACGGTACTGCAAAACTTAAAATGCAGTAGAATAATTCCTCCAACAGAATGCAAAACCAATCCTATTATAGGATTTTGAAGAAAAAAATATCTATGTTTAGATTTGCACTAAAACTATACCAATTTTTTTTTTTTTCTGATTTTGATAGTCCAAATCATTTTATTTTATCAAAATAGAAAAAGGAAAGAAAGAAGGGAAGGAAGAGAAGTAAAATTACAAAAGACATAGATAGAAAACTTACCGGAAGAGCGTTCCAGCGGCTGCTAGGAGAAGAAGATATGGAAATAACCTAATTTGATTTCTATTAATATTTGATTAGTAATTAATTAGCGGGCTTGGCCATTTTAATATAATACACATTTATTGATTAGTTAAAAATACTACCCACCATTTTTTTAAGTTAACAAATATAAATACTAATTAGTTATGCCTATTAATATTGAATAGTTATGCTTTAGTAAATTACATAATTTGGTAGCTTTTAATTTTTAATATTAACAATTGGTTTATTTTAGTCTAAGAATTGACAAAAACTCTTTAAGTATTATGCCTTATTCCTAATATCAAACTGAATATACTAACGATATCTGATTTATATATTTGTGATATCTTTAAATGAATTTTAATAATAAATTTTAGTTATTTATATGTACCTTGTAATATATTTGTAGTATTTTTATTGCATTTAAATTTTCTAAATTATATAATTATTTTTTATTTAAGAAATAATAGATTTCATATATAGTTATATTAATTACTCTTAACATATTATTTAATATAATTTAAGTTATTGACAAAGCGTCCTGCGGTTAGTGTGTAATTTAGATAAAATATATAGGTATGATTGAAAAGTATAAAATAAAAGTGAGTGGGGAATATTCTTTTGGGTTTGAGTTTAGTGTAAATGGTTGGAGTAAAATCAATATTTAGTGTGAGATTTACATTAAAATGGGTTTGAGTTTAGTGGAATGGCTACATTAAAATGGGTTTGAGTTTAGTGGAATGATTGGAGATGATCTTAGTCATATAAACATTAAACTGAAATAACCCCTGACAAAACATAAAATTTAAATCTAGGGCCTTATGGAATATACTTGCGCCCAAAACTATCAGATGGATCAATTTGATAATCACGTAAACCAGCCTCAAAACGGATATCGGGTATTGGATATCCGATATCCAAACCCGAAAAAGTCGGATAATTGGATATCCGAAACCCGATTTTTCGGGTATCGGATCGGGATCGGGTAGTGAGAATTTTGGATTATCAGGTATCGGGTTATACCCGAATTATTCGATTTATTTTCTAAAATTAATAAATTATATTTTTTATTATAATTAAATGTAATTTAATTTCTTAACTATAATTTAATTAATACTTATAAGATGTGTAATTTAATTTTTTAATTACATTTTAATTTCATTGACTTGTGATATTTATAATTTTGAATTTTTTTATGATATTAATTATTGTTAGATCTTGATTCTTATAAATTATTGAATTGTGATATTTATAAAGGATAAATGTTTGAACTTATGAATTTTGATGGTTATTGACTTATTGTGGATGAATGAAAGATGTTAATATGTATAATTTATGAATTTTGTATTTTTCAAAGTTTGTAGTTATTTTCTTTGAAATTCGAACTAATATAAGAATTTTGTATTCCTAAAAGTTTGTAGTTATTTTCACTAATATAAGAATTTTTGTATTCCTAAAAGTTTGTAGTTATTTTCTCTTATTATAAGAATTTTGTATTTTTAAAAAGTTTGTGATTATTTTTATTTGAATATTAGTACTTCAACTTTGTATTAAATTTGAATTAAATAATATTAAATAAATTCTAAAAGTTTGTAGTTAATTTAAAAAAAAAATCAAAATCACAATTGGGACTGGATATCCGAGTCGGGTATCCGGGTACCCGAAATCAAATTCGGGTCGGGTATCGGGTATTGAATTTTAGGAATTTTGGGATCGGGTATCTGAATATTTCGGATCGAATATCCGCGGGTACCCAATTTGACAGGCCTAAGCATGTTGACGACATGAGAAACAAAAGGTCCACTAACTAATTAAGTACTTTGATTAGCCTTCAGATTTAAACAAAAATTAAATCTATTTTCAGAATTTTCATTCTTTCCTTATATATAATATTATACAACAAATAATTATGTTATTTACACATTTTCCGACTTTCTAATATGCAATGATAAGATACGGAGTAGTAAATTGCTGTAATTTCTTTTCAAGATTAATTATGCATGTCCATACAATCTAATTAAGTTAGTGGTTGGAATTAATTCTTGATTCTTATCTAAAAGGGTATTTTCACTAATCATGATTGTATAATAGATTGATGATGGCATACATGATATCACTGCCCATGAATTTGGGAATTCTACGTCAATTTAGTTAGTGGAAATACATTACTATAAGTCCCATTTAACTGTGTTAGAGATGACTAAGAATACATGTGTCGTATTCAAACAAGGACTTATTTTTCTTTTCATTACAAGAATTCATCCCCAATTTAATTAGACTCAATCCCTGGCCCCATCTATTATTCAACACTACACTTTCAACACTAATCATGACTACTAAACCTTTTTTAGCTTAATTTATGTACGTACTAAATTAAATTGAAAATGTCACCTCATCCTTTAATTAGACTAGTTGTAAAATGGGTACTCTAAGTTGATTAAAATTAATATGTTACCATCACTACTTGTTTCTCGTATGTGGATTCATTTTATATTGCATTGTCAAATTTGAATGAGTTGAAATTAATATGAATCGAACTAACTATAGAATAGTTAAGTAAAACATTTGTTTTATCCATTTGTACTTATTGAGCCCATAAGGTTGTTGAGTTTATATAACTAGTTGAACTTGAACAAACTTTCAAGCGATATGATTAACTGATTGCACGACTATATTTTCTTCACTAATAAAAGAATTTAAGAAAGTTTGGTTGGATATATAAAATAAAAAAACTTGTGGATATGGATTGGAGGGGCCGACAGAATGTTTATTTATACCATATTATTTAATCCGAATCTATGGCTATTTCCATATCTTGCCAAAGTCAGCTCTAAGCTACTAATTCCTTTATTATATACATAAATCATAATTGTAAATATCCATCTTTTCTATATATGTGGATGTGACTATTGTATAAGAATAAACTTTATCTAGAACTCTTCGCCAAATGGTAGATGTGAATATTTCTACTCATCATGATAAAATTTGTATAGAAAAATGCGTACATGAAAGTGATCAATTCCTTAGTCTGAAAACGTTGTACAAAAGATCAATGAAAATGTAGTAGGGACTTGGGAAAGTGGAATCCAACCTTAAAGTATGTATATAACACGGTTTAGTTCACAGTTTCAAGCGTTCACATTATCATCCAACACTAAAATCCTTAATATATATGTTTGTATATTCCTGTCTATTGAAAAGACCAAAGTCATGTAAACAATATATATGTGATATGTCACTCTCACAATCAATAGTTCAATACCTTTTTTCGTTTTCTTTAGTTCAGTTAAAGTGTCCCAATATTTTAGGTATCTCATTTATAATGCAATTATATATCAAAATGAACCCTTGTTAATTAGCATCAAAATTAAACAAAGACACCAGAAGTATAAATTGTATAAATTGCAATTGACGTAATTAGTTTCAAGTTTATCATTCAATTTGGACAAATTGAGGAAGTTTCAATCTGAAATTTTCACCATACATGTTTTATAATTGGGCCTACTTTAGGAATGCTTGCAGAATATAATGTCATATAATATATAATTATGATATAAATGGTACGGCAATGTTGAAAACTATACATAAATATACAAGTTTTTTTTTTTAATATTAGAAATGAATGCCCCACGTTGTTTGAAATAATGCGCCAATCGTAGAACAATTTATTTTATTTTAACGCAAAATATGACTAATATAGCAAGTGAGAGATAGCATATGCATATGTGGGAGACCCTACACGGTATTTGTTATGATAATTAAGTCATTCAACAAACCTAGATATAGAATATTTAGATCAACATCAAGACTTTCCTAATTACTCCTATAGAATATTTTGAGAATGAAAAATTCATCGCTTGGAATATGTAGTACTCCGTAAATATTACATTGTACTTACTCCCTCCGTCCGCATATAGGAATCTCATTTTTCCATTTTAGTCCATCCGCGAATAGGAGTCCTAGTTCACTTTTACCATAAATGGTAAATAGGGTCTCACCTTCCACTAACTATCCACTCACATTTTATTTAAAACTTATATATATAAGTGAGACTTCTATTCCACTAACTTTTTTCCGCCCACTTTGCTTAACATTTCTTAAAACTCGTGCTGTCATAAATGAGACTCCTAATGGCGGACGAATGGAGTATTATTTTTTATAGATGTAAAGTAATCTATCCTAATGACGGACGAATGAAGTATTATTTTTTATAGATGTAAAGTAATCTAACCCAAAAAATTGAGTAAAGGATCTCATAAAAACAATACAGCAACAATACGGTAAGAACTCAACAAGAGAAAAAATGTAAGCAACATTATCATGGGCATCCACAATATTCCAAGCACGCCAATAGAAGATGCAAAATTAAACTAGCAAGAAATAACAAAGACCAACAAGAGGAACCAACCACTCACATATCCAAGAAATTAAAAAATTAAAAGAGGCTCATCCAAGGTAAGAATATCCACAGCGTCAGACAAATCCCCCTAGCAAAATCATACAAACATACCAACCTCTTGCACTCACTCTAACATAGGTCATTTGTTGTTATGATCGTCGACTGCATATTAGTTTATTGTTCACTACTTTAGACTAAATTTGCATGGATTTGTTATTTGAGTCACTCTCAAAAGGTCTCAAACTAATTAGACTTGGGAAATACTTATTTATTGTTTCCAATTGTCTGTTTTCTTCGATATGGTATGGAATTGCACCCAACAAACCTCTCATCAAATCGAGACCATACCGAGTATTTCTTATGCAATAAAATCGACTTCGGGTAATTCACCTTAATGCATCTTCTAGATATTTCTTGGATTTCATTGTTGAAGCAGTTAATACTAGTGATTTGGTTCTATATACTTGTTCTAGACCCATCATTCATATTATGGAAATCTTCAATGACTTCTAACCTTGTGACAGGATTTGCAGATTTTCTTCCACAATAATTTTCTCCCCAACACCAACACCCACTCGTACCCATGCCGTCTTGGTTACCTCCCTTTTCACCATCGCTTTTCCACATAATAATCGTTTTTGCAGTTGTATAATGCACCCAACCATCCTCGTCCATAAAAATTAGTTTTCTTTTATTGATGGTATGTTATCATTCTAACAAGATGATTCATATTTTTTACTAATAATATTTAAAATGTTTTTCTTTTAATACTAGTTTCTTTTCCTTGACCATTTTGCAATAAAATATACTTCCTCGGGACGATGTTTAATAAATGTCTCATTTCATTTTTATCATTTTTAGTAGTAAAAAATATATTCCACAAACTTATTCTCATTCATATTTTATACAGGACACTGGACACTTAGTAAGGCCCGAGGGGAGTATATTGTCAATTAACAAGACTATTAATATTAGATGAGAAGTATCAATTAGGGCTGGCAATTTTTTACACGACACGATAACACGACACGAACCGGCACGAAATTAATGGGTTTGGGTCAGAGCTTATCGTGTTCGTGTCCTTATCGGGTCGACCCATTAAGGACACGAAAATTTCGTGTCGTGTTCGTGTCGGGTTCGTGTTATCCGTTAACAATGCGTGTTCGTGTCGTGTTCGTGTCGTGTTCGTGTTATCCGTTAACACATAATATTTTAATATTATTATTCTTATTAACACATAATATTTTAATATTATTATTCTTATTATTTTCATTTTTCAGTACTTATTTTCGTGTCATTAATGGGTTCGTGTCGTGTTCGTGTCGTGTTGACCCGAAACGGTTCGTGTCGTTAATGGGTTCGTGTCGTGTTCGTGTCGTGTTCGTGTCTGAGGGTAGCGGGTCGTGTTCGTGTTCGTGTTTGAGGTTTTCTTAACGGGTCGTGTTCGTGTTTGTTGTTATCGTGTTCGTGTCGTTATCGTGTCGATACGATAACGACGACCGACACGCACGATTTGCCACCCCTAGTATCAATAGTGCTAATTTTTTTGTTGATGCGCAACAAATATCATCATACATTCATACTACTACTTAACCAATCTATCTGGAAACATTTTCCTTCGTGCTTAGCTAAGGAGTGAATAATCATAAATTCACAACACTGGTTTACTCAAATTTATTAGGTTTGCAGTTTGGTAACACTTGTCTAATTTGATGTTGACTATGATTAATGCATCCTTGCGTGGCTTCCTAAAGTCGGGCCTTGTCATGAAGTTTAGGAAACCGTCTTTTGAATTTGGCTACTCACCAATATTTATTTCATTTTGGTTTCGGAATAATTGCTGTTCTATTTACTCAGTTCAATTATTTGTCGTCACTTAAAATAACATTTCTAATTTTCATATTTAAAGGAAATTATGTATGGTTGGGCAAATGGAAAATACAAATATTCTGCTAGTTAAACGACGTCCTTTAATACATCCTCCTTAATTTTTATACATGCACACGTCATGTAATAAATCTGGACAAGTAGCATGTCGGAATTTTCATGAGACGATTAGGATAAACGTTAAAGTTAAGATTAAATAAAAGTTGTAGGATTGACAAAAAATGGTTCTTTTTTCAAATTTTCCTATTGTTGCCTTCTTTTATAACAACCATAAATAATGCATCCAAATTCACTTTTAGTTAATCTTAACAAAACATTTAATTTACTATCCAAGCGAAGGGAAGATAGATCACACCCACATTAGTCAAGTTACATGCACTTTTTCTCCTTGTGTGTCAATTCTTGTTAGGCGCAGACTCAAGAAAAATATTTAATAAAAAGAAAAAGAAGAAAAGTAAATTATCATAAAACTCACCTTACCAACTGTAATTGACACTATTTTCAAAATTAAGAAGAAAATTAACACAAGTAATGCATTGAAATAAAAATTTGACAAGATATTTTTTCAATCTTCAACGACTTCAAACGTGAGTCGCATTCTCGCCGGGCACAAACCTCAGCGGTTTCTTATCTACCTAATTGGACACAGACACGTAACCTAGGCCACGTGGCATTCTAGTCTTGAATTAAAAAAGGCAATTTATGTACATTTTCTTCCATCAATATTATCCTTCAACTCCCTTTGTCCATAAAATATTGTCCAAATTTAACTCTGATGCAAATTTTAAGAAATGTGAAGAAAAGTGAATTAAAAAAGTTAGTAAAATGAGGATCACATATTTATATATTAGTTTTATAATAGAATGTGAGTGTAAAAAGTTAGTGGAAAGTATGATTCATTTACCATTTTTTTTTCTCTAAAGAAGCAAAGTGAACAACTTTTTACGAACGAACCAAAATGGTAAAATTGGACAACATTTCATGAACGGAGGGAGTATAATTTTCGTATATTTAATAGTAAGATAAAAATTGTTCTGATATATTATAGATTTTAATCAATAATTTATCGTTGAAACTATATGTTTAAATATTTTTGTTCATCGTAATTATAGAATACTCAATCTTAATATATACTCCGATAGTATGACACGGCTAGTATATTAATACTCAATTTTAATACTATATATGTAGTGTTGAATATAAAGAAACATGACATTGATATGTAAGTTATGTCATATGGCACATTTTAAAGATTTATTTTATGCAATAAAGGAAAATTAGGAAATCATTTACTAATAGTGGGAATAATCAACGGTATTATTATTGTAATGTTGTGGATACTATGTATATAATGAACTCGATTCGTGTAATGTTATAGTTTTTTTTTTAATCTTTAATACCACTTGTCATATTCAATAACAATTGCCAATCCTAAAATATTTTAAAATACACATATAACTCTCAAATATTATACTCGTTTACTCTATTCCACCATAAATGAGACGCATTCTTTAATATACTCGTATTAAGCATAATTATACCCTTAACTTAATAGTCATACGTCATCCGAGTGGCTTAATGACGTGTACACGCACATCAAATTAGAATCTTGATTTGAGCTCATAACTCAAAAAAGTGGACAAGTCAAACCCCACCCTTATATTGGATAGTATAAATAGCTCAAACTACAGCACCATTAAACTCCAAATCAAAAACACATTCATACATAATAATGGGATACAGCACGAGCTCCTCCTCTTCGCCGCCCTCCTCTCCTCCGGCCATTCTCACCCCCTGCGCCGCCTGCAAGATCCTCCGCCGCCGCTGCGTCGACAAATGCGTCTTGGCCCCTTACTTCCCACCCACCGACCCCCTCAAATTCACCATTGCTCACCGCGTCTTTGGCGCTAGTAACATTATCAAGTTCTTGCAGGTAATTTCATATATCTTTCTCACATTTAAATCTAATCATATTTACTTTACTTGTCTTTTATTTTCCATTTCATTAATTTATCTCAAATCGTGATGGACAAACCAATTTCTACCATGACGTCGCTATAATTAATTATATATTAATAATCATTGTGCATGTTTTTGTTTTTCACAACATATAAGGTAGTGTGAAATTACCTTTTTGGTGGCTGAAAATACTGAAATGGGTTTATATTCTAAAATATGTAAGTGGGAAATTTTCCATGATCCACTAATTATTGGAGTCCTTTTTTACTACATATTTCCACCAAAAATCAAGAAAAAGGGGGGTTTTGTAGTTGATTTTTCTAATTCTAGTTTTCTTTCTTCTTCACTTAATTTCTTGTTTATACTATATGCCATCTAGACTTAAATATATTGACCACTCACAAACTGAAAATGACATTTATTAAGGTCAATTGGTTTAGGCGCCTACTCAATATGAAATTAAACTACGTGAAAATATCACTAATCATCTACAGTTTATAACTAACACAATTATCCTCAGGTACAAGTTTTAGCTTTAATGATTGCAAGAATCAATATTAATTTATACACTAAATTAAAACTAGCACTAACTTCATTCTTTGAAATTAATAAAAAAAATTACTTTGAAAAATTCAGGAGCTGCCTGAGGATCAAAGAGCAGATGCTGTGAGCAGCATGGTTTATGAGGCAAATGCTCGGCTGAGGGATCCGGTGTACGGGTGCGCGGGTGCAATTTGCCAGCTGCAAAAGCAGATCAGTGAGCTTCAAGCCGAAGTAGCCAAAGCTCAAGCTGAAATCGTCAACATGCAATGCCAGAATTCCAACTTGTTCGACCTCATTTGCAAGCAAATGTCGCCTGAGGAAAATATGCTTCCGTTCTATGATAGTCCGGTTTTCATTTTTGATGACAGTGTTTCGGGGATGGCTTCGGATCCTCTCTTGACGTGATACTTCATCGATCAATTTAGTTAAGGATAATTTTAATTTTAACATATATATACTTCATAAAAATAAATGGGGGGAAGGGGGGTTCTTAAATTTAGTTATTTTACTAATATATTTGAGGTTATGGGGTAGTTTGATAATCATAGAAATGTAGTACTATCACAATGTGAATTTCTCCAACTTTTCCAAAGGAAAAGAAGTGAATCAAGAAAAGTTGCTATTACTTTAAAAAAGGAATCGCCTTATTAGATCTTTGTATGTATAAAGTCTTGTATTTGGCATCTTTTGGTGACCTAATGCTTTCATATTTGATGATGATAAGTATTTTTTTTTATTTAGAGAAAAAGAAGAAGTATTCATTCATTACCATACATATGTATGAGTATCCAAGAGATCAGATCATGGGACTAAAAGAAATAATCAAGAACCTGTCTACCAATGACAAGACAAGAGTGAAAAATAGATGGAGAAGAGATGCCATGATGGAACAATGCAAGTTTAATTATAAGACATGAAATTCATTAGATAAGGTTGCACATGCAAGAAATGTCCTTTTTCATGTTTTGGAAACTCAAAAAACCTTGAAATTATATGCATTAAATAGAGAAAAATTATCATTGGGGATGGGCTGGTGATGAAGTGGTGGTTGAATATCATGACTTCAAATCCCACTACAAAATCGGTCTACCATAATATTCAATTCATATTCTGAATCAAATGTGTGAGAAAAAGGAATTGTGTAAGAGATTTTATTACAAATTCCAAATAGGATATGAAGTAAACTTAACAAGTTTGTTTTGATTGGATGCTGAGTTCAAGTGATACTAATCACATGTTTGGAGATGTTGTAGCATTCGACAATACGAACGCAACAAACATGTATACGAATTTGTTGACATATTTTTGGTTGTGTATTAGTATTACGCACATATTGAATTGGCATTCGTCTTTTTATTTATTTGTCGATTTATTCACATGGTTTTTAATACATTTATAGCATTACGTATTAATATTTTGATTGATGTTCATGTTGAATGTTTTATTCAACAAGTATTATGTGGTGTTTGGTCTATTTACTGCTAAGCATAATCATGGTTGCCCTGTAACGTCTATAGATGAATTTGTATCTAATGAGAATGTACACTCATTTTCATGGTTATTCGATTATTTGTTGAATGCATGAGTGTCGCACCAAAGTTAATTGAAAGACTGGGGAAGGAAACTTGTAATCGAAAGAGTTTTGATTGTTTGGTACCAGACATTGTTGGTGCATATGGCACATGATGATGAGTAAACTTTTTAAGAATGTCTCAAAAACAGTTCTGGAAAATGAAGATTTTAAGAAGGATTTGAAATCTTTGTGTCTATTCAGATTTGTAACACTATCAACCATCGTCTTGGCAGCAATTATAACGTCGTTAACGAACTTTATTTCAGTGCTTTGTGATATTCCTTCACCACCATCATTTCTATTCTCCTTAACCTCCTTAACCTTAATTACCAACACTCTCAATCGTTTTGTCATTAGGAGTGTCGGTCATTTTTACTATAAATGATAGGTAGACCTCAATTTCCTATAACTCATTCCACTCACATTCCATTATAAAATTAACATAAAAAAATAGACTCCACATTCCACTATCTTTTCTCGTCCACTTTACTTTACATTTCTTAAAACTCGTGTCAAACTCAAATGAGACTCCTAATGACGAACAAAGAGAGAAATAATCTTACACATCATTTATAATGTGGATCCTACAATCCACTAACACTATACCCTTCCACTATATTTTTCATCTCTCTTTCATTTCCCGTATCTCTTTCTTATTTTATCAATTGCACATTAAATTAAAATCTATGTTATCTACAAGTTTGTCTATTTTTTGAGGATGGAGTATTATTCACAACTCAAACAAATATAATTTCACTAAAATTCACATTTCCAAATTTGTTTGATTTCATGAGCAAGCAACGAATGTCAATGTCAGTATATTTAAATCAAGCATATTTAAATCAAGCAACCACTAGATAGCTTATCAAATATTCCAGAACCGACAACATATGAGAACCAAAAAAGAAGACCAAGTGTGATATGCCTTTAATTTTCGAATTCTGTAACAGACAATTAATATGCATTTTTAATTTTACCGACATCAGTTCGTTCAGAAAATCAATAAACAAAGAAACCGTGCATTTATATTTTGAACATGCCTAATTCAGAAACAAAAGTATAACAAAACATATTTGTATCGGAAACTTCATTGAGTTAACATTAATTGAAGCGGAATTATATAATTTCCTTTCAATTAATCTTAACTTAATTAGGGAGTCTCGTGTTGCATGGGAAAATTTATCAATTTGAGTCAGTTGACCAATAATTTTTGGATAATCTACAATGGTCATAAATAGAGCCATTATTGTAATGCCACAGCCACATAAATCTAAACTAAATGAATGAGTAATTGATTTTTATGCTGAATACTACAATTTCTATATAACAATAATATATTACATATATTGACAATAATGGGTTTATGACCTTCTAGATTATGCAAAGATTAATGGTCAAATTGAGTATACTATAACTTGGACATACGACTGTCTAATTAAGTCAAGATAAATTGAATTTGAAAGAGAGATCAATTACAAAACCGGAGTTTACGAAAAAGATAAAGTCACTCATGATTACATTTCTTGATTTTTCACTAGTCAAGATATTGTTGTAAACGACTTAGTTTGCTCAATGAGAATTCGGTTAATTTGTGTCTCACACATGTTGGCTACAAAGAATTTGGACTGCACACACATTTACACTTTTATGTCAAAATTAAATGCAAAAGTCTTATATGTATGTGTGAATTCATAATAATATCACATTTAAAGACCATCGCATGTCGTTTTTTCGGTTTAAATATGTCGGCCTACCGCTTAGATAAGAGATGAAGATTATCGAAGCTTTTATTTTGGTTAGTTTTGGTATTAACAATAAATTTAATATTGTGGAAAAGTAAAATTATAAAAGAAACAAAAAACTTTATAGCATATTGTATTCGACTTGAATGATTTTTTCCGATGGTTACACCACCTTTTATAAGCTCTAATTCTAACTATTCACGAAAAATATATTTAATTTAGCAAGTACTCCTATCTATTTTGTATTTGATTTTTCATAATCTTCAATTGCAGATCGGCCGCAATGGGCGCTGATCAATAAGGCAGCCAATCAACGCCTTATTGTGAATGCTTTTACTTTACTCTATTCGCTTTAACCTTTAACATATCAATTGTATAAATCTCATGCTCTAAATAAATGTCCCAACTACCTTGAGATGGATGGAGTAATATTTTTTAAATTTATTAGTATAGCCTTATTTAATTCATCGTCAAAATATAATTTGGATTTATACGGATTTTATTTATTGTACGGAGATAATTGGTTTTTAAATGTTAAATTTCAATATGTCTCTGTATAGTAGTAATTCGGAAAGAGTGAGAGTATGGAACATACATATTAATAGATTATCCTTATAAATAACATGTGATTAGACACTTATAATATCTTATAGCATAATATACTAGTTCAATGAAGTCAAAAACATATACACACCTAACAGAAGAAAAAAGAAAATTTTTGTTATGTAGTGAGTCTAATGACGACTTTATAATTTCTTAGGCGAGGGAATATTAGTGAAATAAGAAGTCAAAATTAAGTAAGAGGTTATCAAATCATACAACTCTATTATTGGCATTTTATTCAACTCAAATACCGTGAGGATTAATAAATAAGTATATGTATAATGTATTTAATGTACCTAAATATGGTCATAGAGTTCCATTATATGCATTTCCGCGCCTTATTCCTGAACAGCAGAATTGGATCAAATTAGGTGTTTTAATATAGTTTTTCGGATGAGATTCGTAAATATACAAATTATTTTCTTCTTCATCACGAACCTATTATACTTCAGTCCATGAGAAATAATTCATACTACCATATTAGGAGGAGTTAACCTCATTTCAGAATATAATACATATTTAATCAAACTCCACCAAACAAATTGGAAAGTGAGATGGAATATAATCTGATTAATTATTAACCAGGTATAATTATTGACTATATATTTTTGGTTAGTAAAAAATAATTAAAAACATTATCTATACAGTGCTTGATATTTAAATAGTCGTGGAATGACCAATCGACGCGTATAAGGGCAACTACTACCTTGGAATAAATAATCCTTGCAATAATGTCTATATTTAGTTAGTTTTCCACTGTTTCATGTGCTTGGATTATTATGCTAAATTCTCAATAATAAATAATAAGCAGACATATCAATTTACTATACCCTAACGGAGAAAATTAGTGGTTTGACCAATATATTATAGTTTACTGTGTATTGGATTTGTTTAGTATTTGGCTATACTTACTCATTTGACTTTGTACTAAAGAATCTTGTACTGTGTAATAGTTTAATTTAAGTGATCTCTTTATATTAAATTTCCATCGAAACGAGTTTAGTGTGAAATTTTGAATGGTTACGATTAATTTTTTCATACAATATGGACCTTAATTATTACTAACTTCGTCCCACAATAGGAATCACATTTGGTGTGAGCACGGATTTGAAGAAATATAAATAAAAGTGAGTTGAATAAGTTAGTTGACTATGAGTTTCATTTATATATATTAATTTTATAATAAAATGTGAGTGCAATAAATTGGTGGAATATGAGACCTACTTATCATTTATGATATGATTCTTATTGTGAAATGAACTGAAACGACAAAATGTGACTCTTATTGTGGAACAAATGTACTAGTATGATTTAACATAATGTGACTTTTATTGTGGGATGAACTGAAATTGCAAAATGTGACTCTTATTGTGGGATAAATATAGTAGTATAATTTAATATAATGTGGCGATTTCGAAAATATGAGTACGAGTGTGTTTTGAGAATTTTTCATAAGAGGGTTGTAAAATTGAAAATTAGTCCTCATAGGTTCTCATAAAGTGTTATCATTATTTATTAGAAGTCCAAAATTAGTCCTCTAATTTTATCCAAAAATATATGTTAAAGTATATATATTTGTAACCTTTCGTGTGTGTACAATATTTAATTTTGGCGCGCAGCAATATCAAAGAGGTTTCTTTACGACACCAAATAATCAGCCCTTTTTTTAATAGTCCTTGTAGGCCATGTTAGACGATATTTCATTTACCTTTTCAGTGCAAAGTCCTCCAAAATCTAAAACTATGGGAACAGAATGTCTAAAAAGTTTACGATATTTTAATTTGATTTCGAAACTCAGAAATGTCTATTCCCTCCATTTCATTTCAATCTCCATCTTATCTTATTTAGAAGTCTCATTTCAATAAATCACTACTTAATATTCAATATACTCTAAAAGGACCGAAAATTGTCCACAAACTAGGTAAATATTACATCAGTCATTTCAATAAATATCACTATCTCATTCTTAATGGACCGTCCACAAACTTGACCTTTTGTTGTTGATTTTAAACATGTGATCATTTGCAGGACATGCAAAAAGAATAAACTAAATTAGCTGAAAGTTCAGGTTATAAACTAGAATCAACCCTAAAAAATTGCAGCAATGTAAAATTTCCGATGTCGCCACCGGTAAATGGGAACTTTACCGATGAATCCGAAGTCAAAAGCTAGTTTATCATAGCACGGAAAAACTTATCATAAACAAAAAAGTTGCTAGAGAAAAACACATTTTTTCGGCGAATTGAACAGCTACTGAACAGCTCCAAAAAATTCTTCAGGCAGCTTTTTTATATAACAAAGAAAAATCTGGTGGAACTATCTATTTCTGCAGAAGGGGCTCACCAGTTTCCTCATTTTTGTTTTTGTCCATAGCCTTTCTTGCAAGCTCGTAGCCTGCGAAGTTCATGGCGCCCAGAGGGGCGATCCAGAAGAAACGGGGTACAGCACCCTTAAATAGTCCGAGGGGGCCTTCATTGCGCAGGATTGAGAAAGCTACAATTGACAATGTCACGGTGCGTCCCTGAGGAGCAGTCATTGTCCTTGTCTTTATCACATCAAAGGGAGTTGTCAAGACAGCAGCCAGTCCACCAGATAGAGCCCCGACAGCTATGGTCTCCCAAGGTTCTAGCTCCCGTTCCAGAAGCCGTTGGACAGCCTGAAATGGTGAAATATGAATAATGAACTTGGTTTTGGGCCGAGTTTTTATTTATCCTGCATCATTATCTAATGTCAATCAGGACAGGCGCATCTTTTAGCTTATATTATTCCCTTTTTCGGGTTTAGTTATTTTAGAGGTTGAAAGTTACATGGAAAAAGAAGGCAGAATCTCAATCACTAAACACCCATTACTTATTTTTGATAAAAAAAAAAAAAGGAAAGTGTTATCACATTTCAAGGTAATTGAAGAGACGTATGGCGACAAAAGAAATTATTTCCCATGTAAGACACAATTCAATGACTGATAGTATATTTATCATTTGGCAAGCTCCTATTTTTTGAAGCATGCGTAAAGAATGAGAGCACATAACTAGGATAAAGAGATTAATACCTTTTTGGATTCAGCATAAAGGCCCATGCCCGCAACGTAGAACGGAACTTCTCGGCAGAGAGTTGCACCAGTCCCACGGAAAAAGCCCCTGGGACCATCTAGCCGCCATGTCCCGACAATAGCTTCACCCACATTATCAAATATACCAGCCTGCAATCTTTGCTTCAACACCTCGCATGGAATACGCACTGCTGTTCCAAGAACTGTGCTACAGAATGACGCCAAGGATTGAACCTGAACACAGATTTTATAAAAAAAAAGTACACTGTATTAGGTATCGACTATCGATTGATAAAGCCAGAGCCAGATAGATGTACACCAAGTTTTTCCATTCTTTGAAATAGGTTTAGGAGACCGTCATGATTCTAACCTGTAATTCAGGAAGGGTTGGTGCAAAATTTATCAAGACGAGCTTGGTTGCTTCCATAATTCCAGTTCGGAGACCATGGCTGCACTAATAGTTGATCAACATTCTGACAGGTAGCAACAACTTGACATAAAAGGGATGATAAATGAAACTACACCTCGAAAATTGCCCCAATATGGCAGGAACAGACCCCCTATATAGGCCTCGGACTCCAAGTTGAGGAAGCTTCGATAAAATTTCTGCAAAGCTGAGGGTTGAAGATGCTTGAACTCTCGTCTGACAGACATGCCAGTACAGAACAGTCAGATTGTCTCATGGAAAGTTATAGACTCCTGCTAGAGGATCTTTTCTAATAAATATTGGACTATGACCTATTTTTACAAAATTACAGCCACCAGCAAGTAACACATCAAAAATTAATATGCCCATGTATCATCATTTCAGGAACCTAAAGATACTTTCTGGAGGAAAAGAAAATGTTTTGTTTCACAATAATTTACCTTAATCGTGTCAATAGGATGCATTAAAGCTGTAGACATAGCACAGGAAAGTCCTCCAATCAATGCTGCCTTTAGAACACTGCCAGCTGGTATTTCTACCGGTGGAGGAACAGCAACCACAGTAGCAGCTTCAAACCAAATGCTCCTGAAATTCGCAAAGAAAAGTTTGTGTTAGTTGCTACCAGAGGCTGAAACAAAGAGTTCATCAAACAAGCAGAAGTAGAACTAGAATACCCAATTTACTCGGGTATCCATACATGTTAAAAATGATAACATTATTTTGACAGGACATGTGACCTATTATACCACTAACTATATATTCGCAAACAGAATTGGCTCTTCCGAATCAATCAAAGATGCAACAGAGCTTGGATTGTTGTTAGAGCTGTTCAACAATCAACTGTTGATGCCAGTAACAAGATACTCTCTCCGTCCCACAAAATTTGGTATTTTTGACCCGGCACGGGTTTTAAGAAATGCAATAGAGAGTGGGTTGAAAATTTTAGTGAAATATGGGTCCTACTTCTATAAATTAGTTTTATAATAAAATGTGAGTGAGAATGAGTTACTGGAAGTGGGGTCCACTACCAAAAATGATAAAAGTGAAATGTGACAAATTTTGTGAGACGGACGAAAATAGAAATAAGTGACAAACTATATGGGACAGAGGGAGTATAATCTTCAAGGAGTTCCAAAACTTACACATTTAATATACTAAAATCAGAATGGATTCATAAACGCCATCTGACATAGTGCAAATCAGAAACCTAGTACAGTGCCTGTAATCATTCATCTTGCGAGGGTACAAAGTAAACCAAGTCGAAGTAATACACGAAACTAGCATCCAATCAGCATGGACTCATATTAACAGGTCCATGATGGAGAGAACGAAGCAAGTAAGGAGAGGACTGAAAATAATAAACCTCAATTTACCTTGGATCTTCTTGAAGTCGTTCAGATGGGAGTAAAAGCATGAAGTTCCGAAAATGACCATAGGATATAGATTCCCCTATATCAGCATTCAGAAAACGCATCATAGCAACAGCATTATCCTCATTCGCAGGCAGTCCTGCATTCTCCAATGATGCCACAATTTCACTTTTCTTCAGAGTCCCAGACTTGCTTAAACAGAGGCTGGTGTAAGCCCGAAGAATGGTTGGTTCTTTCTGTTCCATCAAGGACAAGAACTGTTTCCAACCAAAAGATTTTGAGAACAAGTGGCTTCTCGCACGACGCATGAACTCATTTGCATATCTCTTAGGTAGTTTTCTCTTTCTCATAGCAACTTCAAGATCTTCTAGGGTAACTTGCCCATCACCATCTCTGTCCAATTCGAAAAAAAATCTCTTTCCTGAAAACAATGATTTAGATTGTATCATGATGACGAGGAACCAAAATGCAGAATATATTCAGCATCAGAAATCACAAGGCATTAGATCTTCAATGTCAAAGCTAGAGATCATAGCAATTCATAATAGTGGAATATCAATTTCTTAATGAGCACTTAAATATTTTTACCCCGACATGCTAGAATCCATCTCTAACTCAAGAAGAAGTCAAGGCCCTAGTTTAAACACAAAGATAACTGTGGGAACCCAATTTTTCTATGTTCATCACCAGCTAACCTAGAGATAAACTTCACAGGTCATCTCTCACAGCCGACAAGGACCTTACTGTCCCACTCAGATTAATAGAGGAAGCAATGCTTGATCTAACTCAAGAAAATGTCAGAACCTTTTTTAGACCATGTAAGATAGCCCAACGAGGGACGACAAATTTTTTGTTGGAGTCCGCAGTGACAAATCAATGAATCACTAAAGAAAATATTGGAATGAGAATATGCCTCCGCAAAAACACAAATTAAGAGGGAACCATGATCCACATTAAAATACATGTAATTGGATGTTAGGTGTTTACACAGTGATACTATCACGACATGCAAGACCAGGCCACAGCATGTAGATTATAATTTATGATACAATCTATGAACATTTGAGCCAAGTTATTTGCATCATTGAACCAATAAAATATCTACAGTATAGTCGCTAATTTTAAATGAAGTAATCTAGAAGTGAAAAGCTCACCTTCAGCTTCAGTATATCTGAAGAAGTCCTGGACGGAGATAAGTTTTTTCTTGTCAGGATGATCTTCTTTCGAAGGTCGCCCTATCTGTGGTAAAAGCTCGATCAATTCTGTCAAAGAAACAGTTGACAGAGATGACCTCAACCGTTCAACATTGGATAGAGGAATACTTAACAACCCATTGGGCGATTTTTGCGGTGAAGTGCGTCCAGTTTCTTCCTCATTAACAGCATTATTAATGCCATCATCCCCGACATCCTTCACAGAAGGCACTTCAACCATACTTGATGGAACTCCTCCCACACGAGCAAACTTCAAATTCCCCAAAAACCCATTTACATCTGCCCTTTTTCCTTCTAAAATACTAAAAAATGCCTTAAAGTGGTCAAACTGATTAAAAGGTTCAGATGAAGGTTTACACTCATCACTCTTACACTCATTTTGCTGTACACCCACATCAAATTTCGGTAAATGGTTGAGCTGATCAACTACAAACCCTATAAAATACTCCAAAGGTAAATCTTTTCCTTCTTTAACCTTCAACTCCTGTTTAATCTCAGTATCAACCCCCATTTTTACTTCAGCTTTATCTGCCTTACTCATCTTAGGAACCTGCCTTTTCTCCTGCTTACATGATATCGGGAGAGCCTGTACAAAGCCATTTACCAAAAATGACAACGCCACATCAAGATGCAGACAGTTCCCATGAAAGCTCTTATCTCCATTCCCACCACTCTCATTTCCATATACCTCTTTCAACCCTTCCCTCGGAGAATTTACATTGTCATTGCGACTCACACGTACTTTACTATGCACACTACTTACACCTCTATCCTTAAACACTCCAACCAATATCCTGATTGGAACTCTCCTCTTTCTCCGATCACCGCCATTACCATTAACATGCTTCCCACTCTTCTTATTCAAATCCAACTGAGCTCCCACCACCTCATCACTAGCATCATCAAACCCAGCATTCAGGTTCAAATTTTTCGAAGCCCCATTAAAACAATGCTCAAAAGTCTTGGTAACCTTCTGAAAATTCGATTCTATAGGAGAAAAAGCACTCCTAACCACTTGAATCGAATTCAAAAACGATTCCAACGGATCATTCCCTGATACCACCATCACTTGAAACCCTAGCTAAATCACAGCTCATACGAAAATAAAAAAAATCGCCCCAATATACAAATTCAGAAATTTTACACAAACATTCAGCCTCTGATCCAAACTAATCACTAAAAAAACACCAAAAAAATCAAAAAAAGCATCGATTAAAACCAGCACAGCTTCTGCTTAATTAGCAGCTCTCCTTCACAAATCATTCCAACAGTGATAAATTCTGCCTTGTTTGCTCGTGTGCAACAGTATATATACATCAATTGTGGGATTTCTGCGTCGTGTAAATATATACTTACTAAATTCACTAGAAATTGCTGCGGATAATTGTGAGGCTCATAATATTTCAGCTTTTGAAAGAGGTATTTTAAAAAAATCTGCGATTGTTGAAGCAAATCTGAGGAATCTGAATGGTGCAAATGAAGAACAACAAACCGAAGGCGGTGGCAACTAGCAATGAGGCTGATTTCCGATTTTAGTAATTTTCATATTTAATTCAGATAAAGAAATTAAGCGAAGGTGGAGTCATTTGATAATTAATACACGTCCCTTGCATAATCAAATACGTTTGGTTCGTGAACTTACATTAATACCCTTGTAGTTCGACCTTATCCTTTGACACGTAGTGCTACTGCTCAATTTGTGTAGGGGGCATCTGTGGAAATCCCTTCGTAGATGCTGACTTAATAATGCGTGTCACATCATGGAAAATATTTAATCAGTTCCTAAATGTGTATTTAAAGATAAAGGTGTATATTTTGTGAAGAATCTCTACCCCACCCCATTACTTCACATTGTTTTTTATTCTTATATGTTTCAATTAGTATCGATGTTATGTACAAAAATTTAAAGTACTTGTAAATACTCTATTTACCTAAATATATATCCACTCCAATTAGATTTACCTAAATCAATCGCAATTAATATCGTAGCAAATGAAATTTCTTAGAATGGCGTATGGTACACCACCATACAATGTGATGGATAATTTTCCAAATTAGTTATAAATTTTAAGCGACACTTTTCCAAATGATTATGATCGTCATTAACGCATTTTTCTCCGGAAATAGTGATTTTACTAAATTATAGTGACAATGAAATGCCGTGAATTTGCATAGAGAGCATTAAAGATAAAATGATATTCCAAAAAGATAAAATGATTGGATAAGATAAGACGAGCAATAACATAAAATAAATGTAAAAATAAAAATTATACTATATGTATTAGATAGTCGTCGTCCCATGAACTTTAATAAATGAAATAAAATGTGATTCTCTTCGGTGTAATGAGTGCAATTATCCGATTAAAATGCTCCATTAATTAAGTCATTAAACTCAGTTACTAGCATTTCAAGAAATACAATTTACCAAAAAAAGAACCTTATTCAAAATTGTTTCATTAGATTTTAGATATTTGCGTGCGCAAAAATTAGAAGTTTGCCCAATCTATTTTGAGATAAGTATTTATTTATTAAAATACCCTTGTTACCCCACATTTATATGAATTTCATTTAGGATAGTGATAAATTAACAAAAAATAGTATATACAAAATAGGATGTTTTACATATTTTACATTGTAATAAATTTCTGAGTAAAGATAAATTGACAAAATTTGTATATAACAAATTCCCTCAAATTTTAAATCGATTTTTCTTTGAATAGGTTTTTTTATTGGCTTATTATTTTGTACTAAATTACCCTTTTATTATATTTGTAAGAGCATTCACAAATAGTGTGGACATCCTAATAGCCTAGCACTAAGACATCCCAAACACTACTAACTTACAACAATTATGTATGGTATGAAATTATAAACAATCATAGCAATAAAAACGTTCCATTATTTGGGCAACTTTCATAAATTGAAGCTCTTAAACTTTTTAAAATTTATATCTAACTAATATTATATCATTTAAATATAGAAGTAAATTTCACAAATTGAACTTCTTTGACTTTCTAAATGTCACGACCGCATTTTGCTAAGGGTAGCAAACGCGGTTTATAAGAGGGATTAAAAAAGCGGGGAAAAGAAAAAGGAAGAACTTAAGAATACGAGCAATTGCCAAGTCACATGACATCATAAAAATTAGGAGTCAAGTATTCAGTTACAAGGACTTAGAAGCACAATAAGCATTTCTTCTAATAAATCAGAGTTTCAATGAAAGAGAGTACGATTCTCTCTTAGCAAAAGTAAAGCGGAAAAGTCCTTACTAAACGACTTCGTGTGTGAAGACACGAATCGTTGGAAGATCTACTTACTTATTTAACTAACATCGACTCTAATCTTCACTCCTTTTTCTTGACGTTCAACCTGTACATTTAGAAATATGTTCTGCGACAAAATCTATGGCTATATGTTCCCATTTCCCTCGGGAATCTCAACTTCCCATAAGGTTGTTGGTGCAACGCCTTCACTTGCTGACAAGCAAGATATCTCTCAACGAAAGATGTTGCATCTCTTTTTATTCCGTCCAACCAGAACTTCTTCTTTAAGTCCTGATACATTTTTGTACTTCCTGGGTGGACGGTGCATGGAGTATCGTGTGTTTCGCTCATTATCTCATTTCTGAGCTCTTCCTGATTCGGCACACACAGTCTCCCTTCAAACGTGAGCGCATTTTCCGGTTCCTCCCGGTAATTCTCTTGTTCGCCTGTTCTCACTTTTAGGCGCAACTTCTCCAGAGTCTCGTCCCGTCTCTAGGCATCGACAATTCTGCCTCTCAAATCGGGAATAACTATTAGAGGGGAAATTATGTCCTCTACCGTCTCGGGTGCTCGCACTATCTCTAAACTCATTCTGTCAAATTCTCATAGCAGTTTCTCTTCCTGGGTGAACAAGACTGCTAATTGGTGTTGAGTCTTACGGCTCAACGCGTCTGCCACGACGTTAAACCATGCCCAAGTGGTAATTAATGCCACAGTCATTGTCACGACCGCACTTTGCTAAGGATAGCGAAAGCGGGTAAATCGCGACTAATGGGAGGGATTAAAGAAACGGGGAAAGAAGAGGGGAAAGAACTTGTGAATATACCCGAAGGCCAAGTCGATCATATCATAGAATAGAAGTCAAATGTGCCATTACATGGTCTTAGAACTAGAATAAACATTTCATCAATAAATCAGAGTTCGAAGGTGAGATTCTAAGATGTCTCACTTCACAAAAGAGCAGCGGAATAAGTCCATACTAGACGACTTCGTGTATGAAGACACGAATCGTGAAAGATCCACTTGATTATTTAGTAGCATCGACTCCGATCATTTCTCCATCCTCTTGACGTTCAACCTGCACATTTATAAATACATGCAGGGCTGAGTACAGGAGTACTCAGTGGACACATGCCGAAAACAAAACATACAATATATAGTTGTCATCCATCCACAGTATCGCACGGGGGTTTTTCTTAAAAGGCCCGAGCATACTAAATTCTCTTGTGATCTTAAAAGTCCGACTGCAGTCTAAGTTCTTTTGGATCCTCGCCTTATCTGAGAATCGTGTACCGTGAAGGTGGCCACCTTCAGCGGACACATCGCCGGCCAACAGCTGATGGCTCACGGCTCTCGTGCACATTATTCCGAACAGGATTTGCGGTCCTATTGGGAACCGAATTCGTTAAACTCGGGCTGGCATCGCCAAAACCCACGGGCTATTACCCCAACAGATAGGCCTCAAAACAAACATTTTATGGCATGACAACAACTTTAAAATAATCACTGCTTCATTTTGATTAAATGATTTTTCATAACTTCAAAAGTATTTGCTTTATATCCACACTATAGTGCTGGATATTAAAAGAAAGCCCACCTGATATGCTTATGTCTCAACTCAATTACTCGCTTTGGCCTCACTCGCCCTCGAGCAATTTATCCCTTGAAAATAAATAGCGTAGCACGCTAATTAATACTTGAATTATTTCTCTTTAGAAAGAATGCATGCATCCTATTGGATAGCACCTATATCTCAGTCTCGGCCTATAGGATTTTTCTTAATCCTACCTCGGCTTTACTACTCTGCAGAGTTTATTTATTCTCTTTATTAACTTGGAGAAATTCTATTTTCTCTAACTTAAATATTCGGGCACTTATTAACAAGAATATGAATTCTTGGAAAGTCTCTTCAAAAATCCTTCTCTTCGGATTTTTCTTAAGGCCGCCCATGGCGTCGCGGGGCGACGCCGGTCGGCTTTCGCGCCTCCCACTTTACTACTTTATTTCTCGGAGTCTAAATAAATCATTCGGAAATTAATTCCTCGACCTTCGAGCTCCATCTCAAAATCCTTAATTTAATTCCAACTTCCCATAATTAAATCATTGGCCCAATCTACTAATTTCTTAGCCCGCTAATTAAATGCTAGAGCCCAACACTCCCTACTAGCTTAGAATGGCCCAATTGGTTGATTTAATTATTAGAGCCCAATCCTCTTATTATTCAAGGATCCAACAAGTGAAAAAAAAAGAGTGGCCCACTTCCAAAATTTAGAAATGGGGCAGCCCACATTATACTCCCTCACCCATCGGTCAACTCTCTCTCTCCCTCTCCCACATTTCTCAAAAACAAGAATTGGGAAAAACTAGATCGGAGGAGGAATGGCGGTGCTTCCTCCACTCTCCGCCCGCGACTTCTCCGGCGAGTCGCCATCTCCGGCGTCGCCGGAGCTCCCTCCTTCTTTTCTTAAAATCCTTTCTCTTCTCATCATTTATCTCCACAATAAATCCCCAAATCAAAAATTAAAATCCCTAACTTCAAAATCAGAGGCGGCGCCTTTCCTCTCCGGCGAAACCGCGCCGCCAGGCTTGCCGGGATTTTGGAGTCCCGCCAGCGCCGGTTCTCGCGCCGTTCGCCACTTCACTACGCGAGCGGCGACCCTTCTTCACCGTCGTTCCCCGTCATTTGCCGCTGCCGCCGCCTTGCAGCGCAGCTTTCCGGCGAGAGGGGGCGTGGGGAGGCATCGCCTTCTCCTCCCTCTCTCAGCCGCGGCCTGCAGCTTCTTCGCAGGAGCTTCCGGACTCCGTCGACACTCGCCCGTCTGCCGGCCGCCTCGCCCCTGCTGCCACCGTGATCCGCAGCTTCTCCGCGGAAGTTCTTCGGCTCCGTCGACACTCGCCGTCGCCCGGCAGCTTCTCCGCCTAAGCTAAGTCTCCTCCCCCCTTCTACTCAATTTCTAACAATAACAACGAAAGCTTTGGGGCTCTCTAGCGCTTATTGATTCGAAACTTGGCTGTATTCAATCACTGGGATGAGCTTGCTATTGTTTTTGCTACACTTAGTCTTATTTCTATGATTGTCATACTTGTGGTTTACTGATTTGGGAGTATCTCATACTTGACTAAGCATTGGTACCCTCTGTTGATGCTTGGTTCTTTATGCTTGCTACTGTTATGACTATTCTATTGAGCTTCTATGAATCTAAGTTATTGGCTATCTATTTGGTTGATCTACATGATGCGATGGAGATGGGTGTTGAGGTTGTTTACCTTACTTGTTGAACTTGTATCGGTGGTGGTTGTCCTTGCCGTCACCACTCGCTGCCCTCTCCCTCCTCCCTCGCTGCTCTTCGCGCTTGGTGTTGTGTGGAATTTGTGGTGATGGAATGTGGTGGTGGAGGAGGTGAAGAGAGGCTGCTTATATGGTGCTAATCTATTGAAAGCTAGGTTTGAGACTTGGAGCCAAAGGCTCCTATTTTGGGCTTGCTAGCTCTCTCACTTTCGAGCTTGATGATTGTGAGATTCTTGCCGTTTTGGTGCAATTTTTGGATGACATCCTTGGCTGTATTTTCAGCCTTGTTCTTGGTGTAAGGAGGGATCTTGCTTACTCCCTTTTAGGCCTAGATGATGACTTCATCCCTTGTTTACTATTGTCTCTATTGCTCTATGTGGAGAATTGGGGATGTCTCGGTTCTTGGGCATATTTTTTCCGATCCCATGGCAGCAATGTGATGTCTTGATCATCACTTATACCTTATTGGTGAAAGCCAAAATCCTTGCTCTTTTATTGGAATCTTTCTAACCTCTTTGGTGGCTATTTCTTTGTAGGTTTCTTTGGTGTAGCTTGGCTATCAAGGTGGTGTAGAAGTCGAGAGAGAGGAAGAGATGATCTTCCTCAAGATCCTCATGATCCCCTTCTTGGAAAGATCCAAATGTTGGTTTGGGAGCTATAGTCATACTTTCCATTTTCATGTAATTAGAGTCTCTAGAGAAGAGTTGTAATATAAGAGTGTATTGTCACTTTCACTTATGTAAGCACTATGTGAATAAATTCTTCGACATTCTTGTGTAATTTGTTCCTCAATTATTTATCTAATAAAAGCATAGCTTTACTTTTATCCTTGACACAAAACTTCTTTGCACTTTATTTTATCCAACGAAAAATACTTGCATTATTCCAAATTCGAAAATTACAACCACGTCTACGATTACACATCTTCCAGACGAAATTAATTAAGCTAATAAATCCGATTTATCCCGAAGGAAAGGATCGAAATTCCGGGGCGTCACAGTCATAGTCTTTTACTATTTCGGGCCATCTCCTCTGTCGCTTGTTCAAGTCCTTCTGCTCGAAGTAATATTTGAGACTCTTGTGGTCCGTGAAAAATTCACACCTAACTCCGTATAGTGATGTCTCCAAAATTTCAAGGCATGGACAACTGCCGCCTGTTCTAGGTAGTGTGTTGGATAGTTGAGCTCGTGCGGTCTGAGTTGTCGGGACGCATAAGCGATCACCTTCTCGTTTTGCATCAACACATATCCAAGTCCGCTCTTGGAGGCATCCGTATAGACTACGTACTCCGTTCCGGGTTCTGGGACTGATAGTACGGGTGCGCTGGTCAATTTCTCCTTCAATAGCTGGAAGCTTGCTTCACACTCAGGGGACCATGAGACCTTGGTTCCCTTCTTTAGTTGATGGGTCATTGGCCATGCGATTTTCGAGAATCTCCTATAGTAGCCAGCTGGTCCTAAGAAACTTCGAATTTCGTTGGGTGTAGTTGGCACTTTCCAATTTCGTACCGCCTCTATTTTTGCTGGGTGAAACTTGCTACGAAGCTCATGCTGAAAATAAAATATAAATTGCAGAGTGATCAAGCATACTGACTGGACCAAACTGATCTAGCAGATTCGCTAGACCTATCAGCGTGTCATCGGACGCGCAATCCGAAGCTACTTTCAAAACCTTAACCCACAAATACTAGTAATTAGTATAGGGAAGTAAGGATCGAATCCCACAAGGATGGAGGCGAAAAGCATATGTTCAGGACGTTTTGGAGGGATTTTTGGCTGCTGCCATGCAACTAAGTGGGTTAAGTATCAACTAGACTCGGAAGACTAAACAGAGTACTCTACCTAACTGATCAACTAGACAAGCGCCGTACAGAAAGCATGCATAACGACTAAACTTGAAACAAACATTTAAATCTGAAATTGAACAACTAAGAGCACCTGCAACTAAAGATCATGCTGAAAACATTCTTAAAATATGCAGACAATACAAAAAATTAAAGCGGGGACCAGATTTCCTAAACAGTCTAAGTTGGCAGAAAAGTTGTAAAAGTGAAAAGCATAAAGTAGAATTGCAGATCTGAACTCTAACTACCTCCTACTTCATCTTCTTCATGTAACTAAGCTAAAAACATAGTTAGAACGAGCATCAAACACCATTAACGCAGAGAAACTGAACATACCAAAGCTGTGAAATTAAACACTAACTAGGATGGATCTAAAATATCGAACGTTAACAAACTAGATTTAAGACATTCTAACACTACCAATTGCAAAAAGCATCCAACAAATCACAAATAAAGCTCAACTCCACCAGATCCAACAGAAACACCAACAAAAACTTCCATAACTTCAGATTTAAACCAGATCGAACAAAATCTAACATCAATATTCAAACCCCAACAACGAAATACCAAAAGATCTTTAAACTAAGATGTTCAAAATACTAAAACACTTGCGAAAACAGAACTAAAAGATGCAAAACAAAATGTAAGTGATTGTTTCTTTGCTCCGTAGAGCAGTGGAACACGATTTCAACTAATAGACGGTCGAAACTGAGATGCTTCCCCCTATGAACTAGAATGCAAAGAGCTTGGAATTAGAGTTGAAATGAATTTTTAACTAGGAACTCTATCCACTTATGACTGTGAGTGAATGGCTAGAAAATGAACTGAAAGCACTAGAGGAACTCCCAAAAACGGCTGTAAGAGCTGCCTCTTTCTTCAATGTTGGTCTCTTTATATAGGGAGGCTTGAGGCCCAAATCCCTAGGGTATGCCTTCCATGATTTGACATTTGTACCCTTAAAATAGGGGTATCTTCGAATTCTCTCTCTTTTGTCCTTTTCCTTGCACTTTCACTCCACATTTGCTCAATCTGCATCTGTTCGGTCAGTTTGCACCATCTACTTGACCTAGCAGCAACCTGCACACTTAAACTCAAAATTTATGCATTATCTTCCCCATAAGCATGTAATACACCCAAAACCAATGCATGAAACGAGTCTTATCACTGGTGACCAGATTCCTTCTGCAGTCACGACGTGTCCAAGAAAGTTCACCTCATCGAGCCAAAATTCGCACTTGATGAATTTGGTGTAGAGCTTCTCTGCCCGTAGCGTCTCTAGGGAGGTCCTTAAGTGCTCCTTATGTTCCTTTCTATTTTTGGAGTATATCAGCACGTCGTCAATGAAGACTAGAATAAACTTGTCAAGGTAAGGGTGAAAAACGCGGTTCATTAGGTCCATAAAACACCATTGGTGCATTCGTTAGTCCAAACGGTACCATTGTAAACTCATAATGACCATATCTGGTTCGGAAGGCCGTCTTGGGCACATCCTCTGATTTAATCTTCAGCTGGTGATATCCTGACTTCAGATCCATTTTGAAAAATACACTGGCTCCTTTGAGCTGATCAAACAAATCATCGATTTTAGGCAACAGATACTTGTTCTTGAGGGTTAGCTTATTCAGCTCTTGGTAGTTCGCACACATTCTCATGGTCCCGTCTTTCTTCTTGACAAACAATACAGGTGCTCCCCACGGCGAGACGCGGGGTCTAATGAATCCCAGGTCCAGGAATTCTTGCAGTTGAACCTTCAGTTCATCTAGTTCTTTTTGGGCCATTCGATATGGTGTCTTTGATACCAGGGGGATTCTAGTTCTAGGTCTATGGTGAATTTCACTTGTCTGTTTGATGGTAAACCTGGTAGTGTGTCAGGAAACACATCTAGAAATTCACAAGCGATGTCCACCTCTTCCAACTTCCTTTCTTCTTTCTCCTCTTTGTTTAGGTAGACAAGATATGTCGGATATCATTTCTTCATCAGCTTGCTGGCTTGCAGCATCGAGATTACAAATTTTTGCGTTACCATGGAAATTCCGTGAAAGCTTGTAGTTGACCAAGTTAGACTTTTATTTTTGTTGTTGGGTAAGTAAGAGTAAAATCTAAACAAGAACTTATCAACACACTTAATCGTAGATACAAAGCGTAATGACTATCATGCCATTTGTTCAAATTGTTTCTTTCGTATAACTTATGCACGTAGGAAATCATCAATTAATTAGTTGTTGATTAATTAAAACAAATTAATATTTAAATTAGTAAGAGAACATTGATAAGGTAGTTAACTGATTGGTTAATAAAACTTACTCAATAGTGATGGTTTAGGGTAGACTTGCTCACGGTTCATGAACCGGCGGTTTCGGTTCGGAACCGCTAGTTCCGGTTTTGGGAAATATGGAACCGGAATCGAACCGTGAGCTTGTTTCACGGTTTTAGTTTCGGTTCCGAACCGCAGGTTTTCGAACGGTTCGTAGCGGTTTAGGTTCGGTTTCGCGGTTTCACGGTTTTTTTCCTTTATTTTATTTACCATGTAGTTTGAAATTATAAAATAAATTGAAACAATAAAATGGATAGTTTAAATTGAAGTAAGACGAGTAAGGTGAAAATGATATCAAATGTACAATTTCAATATACAAATTACAATGTGAGAAAATTTACAAACAAATTACAATGTGATACTCATAATTTACAAGTATCGTACTCGTCTAAACATAAACAAAAAAACGGGGGGTATTTATAGATAAAAATGGGGGGAAATGGAATCCAATTTGAATTAAAAATAAGTATTTAAAAAAAATAAATAAAAAATAGTGTTTTGTGCAATCAATTTTGAAAAGTGCAACCATCACCCACCACCAATCAATCAATTTTGAAAAATGCATATTCAACATTAATTATAGTAGTATGCTATATCCATATTCATTAATCAAATTGTGTTTATTTAATTTTTAATATTAATAAATCAAGTGAGAATGCATTAACTAAATTAATTGGTTTTAATTGATCTTGATTAATTAAATCATGTTTCCTCCTTAATTTTGTTTGAAATCAAATCAATATTAATTCATAAATATTTGAGAATTTTGTGTGAATTTGTTAAAATGCTAATCAAATAGTAGTATGTCATTATGTTGACATGAAATAAACCGAAATACTTAAACTGAACACTACATCAAGACATGAAATAAACTGAATATTGTATTCATTCATTACTTAAAAGCAAAAAGTATATTGACAATATTAATGATATACGATTACTAATATACTATGTATTTTGATTATTAATCTCTTTTTTTCATGGATAAACTGGGCAATCTCCTGACTAACAGGTTCATCTCATCCATAGAATAATCTGCTCAACTGGATTCATGTTTCTTAATTTAATCACTATGTTAAGAAAGAAATTGAAAATGTAAACTCCTTCATTTCTACTGTAGTATCATAGCCAATCCAAAATTGAATGAAACAAATTGCACATCACTATAGGAGAATAAATCAAATTGATAGAAGTGAAACATAAATCAGAAAGAAGAAATCAAACGTCAATACCCTGTAGATTTCACAAAATCATAAATCAAAATGCTGTGAATCCGGAATTGATTTTAAATGTAGCGAACCAGAATCACAATTTATCGAATCCAAAGAATTATGAATAGGGTTTTACTCTTTTACGTGATTTATATGCACAATGTATGCTTTATGTGAATTAGCGTGATAACTATGATCACTTATTACATTCAATCAAGAATTCATTTAATTTTTTTTAAATAAACTCCTATATATAGGAGGAAATTATAAATTATATTCAGAGGGCTCGAACTCGGCACCTCATACAATAATGTCTAAACTCCTTGTCGCTGGAACAAAGGCCGTTGACGTTTAATTTGACAAGTCTTTCATTGCAAAACCCATCATATTTTGTCCTATAAACTGAACGGATACTAAATATCTTATTATATCATTTCAAAATATCTTTCGTGAGGAGTGTTATATTGCTAACTCAACACTTAATTGCTAACTACAACTAAATAACAGTCATTAGATATTTAAATTAAGGGCCTACATCATCAACCCCGAAATGTCAATACGATTAACAAAAAAACGTGAACGAAGGTATTAAGGTCAATTTATAACAAATTAGTTGTAACTAACTTTTGAAAAATATCCCATAAGTTTAAAACGCATATAACTTTCTCGATTTAAATTATTTTTTCGCACAACATATATCAAATTAAAGATAATTTCATAAGGATTCTAACGAGATCTCACTTGCATATGTTCCGACGTTAAAATTTGAAGAAAAAAATTGAATTTTTTTATAAAATATGTCAATATAATACAGGTAGAATATCAATATAAACAATGTGTTAATATTCTCAAAGCATTGTGTTGACATTCTCAAAGCATTGTGTTGATATTCTCGAAACGATATATTGACATTTTCATCCAAAACCCTAATTTGGTAGTTTTTTTTTCCTTTTCAATTTAATCAATAAAAATAAAAATTACACGTGGCAAATTGTAGATCACAAATTTTCTAAAATCCTATGGTCTTAAATTAGTTGTATTTAGTAATTAAATGATGAGTTAACAATTGATCACCATACAATCTCAATCTCATTGATAACGCATTCTACTCACACTTTCTTTTAAATCGAGCTAATTAATTGATTTGATTTTTTTTAATGAGCCCAATTACTTTGTTAAAACCAACAATGCAACTTTTAAGTTACTGCATAGAGCCCATCATAATACACATTTTAAGGCCCTTAAAACTTTTCTTCTGTCATGGAAATTGAGATGGGTCGGTCGGCCCATACCCGATAAAATCACATATGTAATAATTTAGATTAAATTCATATATTTTCCCAAATAATAATAACAATAATAATATTATATTAATAACAATGATAATAATAATAATAACAATAATAGTAGTAGTACAAATTCTCCAAGCTAGGAGAGAGGGAGTGTAGAAAAACATCACAACTAGCCACCCAACACATATTTGGCTATTCCATGAAAATGAGTGTTCAATAGGTAGTCATCCCACATAACTCCCTTAAGATCAAAATCAAACAATTCCATGTCAATAATGCTTCCTCTCACACTCATTCGTAAGTTCTCAGTGTTACTGTCATCAAAGCTGTCAATAAAACATAAAACATAGTATTAAATCAAATAAGATCCTTTTCCCCATATGATTAGATAAATTTAATAGAAATACATACATTGCTTGTGAAAACAAGTAAGGCTTGTAAAGGTCAGCTAATCGCATGGCTTTTTTGATTCTTCGTTTTGCATTAGTGTATGCACGTTCAAAAAAGTTGCAACATATAATATTTGCCAATCCAAGCATCTGTAAACCACCAAAACAACAACGATTGATTTTATTTTTATTGATGAATCTAATTTATTTAGGATAATAGACAAAATAGTAAATAAAAGAAACAAGCTGACCTGGACAAATGGCAAATAGTGAAAAGAAATGTAGTTGTGAAAGCTAGTCATTGTATTTAGAACAACTGGAGAGACAACTTTGATAGGTTTTCCGCAGCTATCAAACAATGGATTATTGTTTAAATAACGATGCATAAACCACTTAAGCTCATCATATTTCACTGGATTTCGCCTCGAGGAACCTATTTGGTATACAATTATACCCTCTTTTTCACTAATTGGATTTGAATGTGAAGCTATTGCAGCAATCATGCAATTTACCACCATGTCACCTGGTACCTATAATTTAATTGTTTCAACAATAATTACTTATAGATAAATGTATATATTTGGTAAAAAAAACTAGAATCAACATTAGCTTACCAAGTCAATTGCAGCGTGTGGATCACCTACAAAGAATTTGATATTCCCTTTACCATAAGCAACAAAGATGCTGTCCAAAGTTCTGTTGGTCACTCACAAAAAATATATATACTCTATTAAATAACTTTAGTCCAAGTTAGAATTAACTAAGTAATGAAAATATTTGCACCTTAGACCTTCGACCCAACCAGGAAATGGATCTTTGAAAGTACTTGTAATAATAGTGGGACGAATAATAACAACATTGCAGTTTTGGTTGAATCTCTCCAACAACATTTCCCCCATTGCCTTTGTAAATACGTACGTATTAGGCCAACCATGCATCATAGCTCTGCTCATACAATTCAAAATTTAAGTTTTAGTTTACACCAATTAATTTTATGAGTCCAAAGCATACATATATATTCACTATGTATAAACAAGAGAAAAATACAAGAAAGTGAAGCAACCTTTCGATGCCAAAGTCCTTCATAGCTAGAGTGATTTCTCTTTCTGACAGCTTCTGAGTATGGAGCGACCTTAATTTTTCTTGAATTACACTCTTCTCTCTGTTGATGTCCAAGTATGGTATTTTGGCGCCAGGAAGGGTTTCACCCATACCAAAAGCCTTTTCTTGCATTAATCCCACCTTAGTGCCATGCACATAAGCTACATATATTCAAAATTCAATTGAAATCAAGAAATATACATACTAGTAATATATACTCAACAAATATTTATATTATTGATTCCAAGAAAGGGAAAAATTATTGATCAGCATTTGTTACCAACTTTATGATCGAAGTCGAAAGAGAGAAAAATTAAATACTCTATTTATATAGCAATTTGTTCAAACCCTAAATAACTAACTAACCGGTGGAGACGTGAAGAAGCATCTCTAGTTTCGAACATTTTGTGCCAAAGTCTTGAACATTCTTGGCTCCCAACGAATTTATTTCGAAAGCTACATCATACCTATATTTCAAAATACCAAAATAAAAGTGTAAAGTCAACATACTAAGTTTGTTGTTTTAAAAATTCCCTTATTAAATTTGATTTAATTAGCTGAAATTATCCCACATAACTATACATACCTTTCATCAAATCTGGTAGTTGCGGCTGAGTTGACAATAATATTAATTTCTTGCCACATTTGTTGTCGCAGCTGTGCATCAACTATACCAAAATTTTCATAACCAACATCGCCCAATATCGGTACAACTCTTGAGGATATTATCGACTCAAAATCTTCCCCACATTCTTCTTTGAGAACTCGAAATAGCTCTGTGCCCACAACCTATATACAAAGAATCGAGAAATGGCAACCTTAAAAATATTTTTCATTGGTTCTATTGACTTATTGATTGAGCACAGGAGTTTTGGAAATAGAAAATCCTATTTTCTTAATGCATTTAATAACTTTAGCAGTCCAACTTATAACTAATTAATCAAAAACTTAAACGACGAATGGTTAAAGCCCATATCCATAATTATGATGTATATATGCATGGATTAATACTGATCACAAAAAAAAGGATATAAAAAATGAGTGAAAATATAAACAAGATATTTCAAATATGTATCAAAAATATACTAGTACTACTAGTATTTAATTTGAGCCTGTATTTTTTTTTTCTTTCTAATGGGTAGCATGCAGGTAGCTATATAGATTTGAATGGCCGGAGTATTTGAGTGCAAAGATCGACATTTCACATTATGATGTAACTAATTCAAAAATGAAAAATTATGTATAATTACATTTATAATACTACCATGCATTGAATTGGTTTTGTACCTCTTCTTCGAACCGTTGTTGGACAGATAATTTAGGGGTCTCTCTCAGTAGAAGAAATAATTTCTTTACATTGGGTTGCAATCGAAGTATCTTCTCTAGAAATACTAAAAAACACCAGCAAAAATATCAAAAAGAAAACCATTAATTAGAACCAGGCCAAATTAGGAACAATAACGAGAGAGAGAGAGAGTACTCTTTGCTAAAAAGCCAGTGGAACCAGTGATTAAAATGGTCTTTCCCTCAAAATGTTTGAGAATTTTACTTTCTTCCATAGCAAAAAGAATACAAGGTGCTTGAAATGAGGAAAAATGGGAGGTGTGTGTGAATTGTGATAGTGTGAAGTGTGGTGAGTTGATGCTACTTTATATAGAGAGTCGTCTTTTTATTATTGCTTAAATTAAGAATTTGGTAAAGCTAAATCTTGATGTATGCCTAACCAATAAATGTGCCAAAATTAAGAGTTTCATGAAAAAAATACTACGCATTCTTATCACTTGAAAAAAATTATAGAAAAGACCCATTGGTTTTAACTTTTAACCAGCATTGATGTCTCTAACTTAAGGGTTCGTCTGGTATATAGTTAGGATTATTTAAATAGTTAAAAATCATATTAAATTATTTAGTTTTAGATGGCCTAAATTATCATTAGTTAGTATTTAATATATTAAATATGTGGTGGTGATCAATTGCTAACTAATTAGGGCATCCACAACTCCCGGTCCGGTTCAGGCCCTAAGTCCCTTCCACGTCATCAATCCCCTAAATTTCAGTCCCAGGCCACAATTCCTCTAACCTTGCAGGCCCCATCCAAGCCACAACTATTAAATTGCACTATTGACAACTACAACATATTTTACTCGTAAAATAGAATACGTTGAATAATTAAAACACGAAAAATTCATTGTTCAGTCGAAAAAAAATTACAAGTCCTAGAAAATGAAAATTACAAGACCTAGAAAATGAAAATTACAAGTCCTAGAAAAAAAAATACAATTCCTAGGAATGAAAAAACTACTTCTTCTTCATTTGTGCGCGAAGGTAGGCGATCATTTCATGGTACAACTCGAGCTCGAACTTCGACATTGTCGAGGTATCCCTCGATGTTAATTCCGTTAGATGGCCCATCCACAAGCTAATACTCATATCCAACATAAAGTCGAATATCTTGTCCAGAGAAGGATTGGGTGGCGGCGGCGGCATAGCGGTAACTTGTAGTTGCCTTCCCCTCGCTTTTCTCTTTGTCGATTAAGTTCCCATCGGACGGCTTTGAGTACTAGGGAATGATATGAAGACGTCGTCGTCTGCCACCAGGTCGAATTTCGGACCTCCTTCGCTCGAAGAGTAGTTTCCGGAGGCGGAAACTTTGGTTCTCTTCGATGCCCCACTTCCCGCCGGTTCTGCCCCAGCGGTGTACTTCGGGCTCTTCTCGACAATCTTCCAAACATCGTAGTACTTGAAGTGCTTCTTCCCGTCAGAGTAAAACTCAACCTTGGGTTTCGCCAGGAGGTCCATCTCGTTGTGCCTGCTCGGATACATCCGGACTACGTTAGTCCACTTGCCATTCCACTTCATCATCTCCTTTTGGACCCGACCTCAATGCTTGTGTAGCTTCACGTAGTTACGCTCGAACGTCCCTCTTGGTCAACCAATATTATATATCTAGGCAATCCGCTCCCATAACACTTTGCTGCTCTGCTGGTTGCCGATGATAGGATCCTCAGAGACGTCGACGAAGTTCTTGGCCAGCCACAATGTCTCCTCCGGCCTATACTTCTTCGGCCCCTCATCATCGGCAGCCGCAGCCTTGCCCCTCCCTTGAGCGGGCTCCATATCACTGATGTCGTACCCATCGGTGCTAACTGGCGATGGCAAGTCCATGTTGGATGCCACCCCCGGACTAGGCGCTGCATTTGGGTTGGGCGATGCCGGTAGGTACCGGTTGTTGGCGTTGACGAACTCGTTCATCTATCGTTCGTCGGTGTTAAACCACTCCATCGCAGCCACAAATATTGAAATAATTTAGAGGATAAAAATGGAGAAATTGGTGGAAGAATGTTGAAGAAATGAGATATAAATAGGCAAAAAATTCGAAAAAAAAAGGTTGGGGCTTGCGGTCCCGCCCGAAGGCCTTTCAACGCTGGGCAGGGACTCGTTGGGGCACGACCCATGCTCCTCCAACGCTGTCGTGCCGGACCTGGGCGCGGCCCCGGGATGCTACTGCATAAATTATTCTAAAACTTTAAATTTATGTAACTTTCTCGATTTACATTATTTTTTCGTAAAGAACATATCAAATTATAGGTAATTTTACAAGGATTCTAACGAGATCTTAATTGCATATATTCCGATAATGTTCAGATGATGAAATTTGATCATTTATTTTTGTTTTCGTATATGTTGATAAACAGATTTATATCAAGAAATACATAAAAAAATTTAATATAATGCATATAAAATCTCAATAAAACTATGTTGATATTTTCGTGTACTTGTGTTGAAATACTCATGTCATTGTGTTGATATTTGTAATACACTATGCTGATATAAAAAAAACTCACGAAAATTATCATATGATAACAAAATAACGATCTTACCCCTTTGTTGATATTTTGTCTACTATACATTAAAATTCGTAAGATTTAATGCCATTCATTCATTTCAAAATCTAAGGGGGGTAGATTTGGTCTTAATTTTGGATTTATGATGCTATAAGCAATATAAGAGGTTTCGTTATTTCAGTTTTGAAATGTAAAAAAAGAAATGAAAAAGTAAAAAACCTACCTATAGAAATAGAATTGTTCGCCGCCCGCTTAGGCAATTAGCATATTTTGCTAATATGAATATTTTAGTATTTAAATTTTGTAGTGTATGTTTGTGATAATATTATGGTTTAACTATTATTAAAACCATCAGTATTCTACCAATATGAATATATGATTACGATTTATGAATTTTGTATTTAATGTTTAACAATTTGAAGTCTTGAATTTGAAGATGGAACATTATAGATCAAATCCCTGCGCATGCAAACAATTTTTTTTTATTGTCTGTCACTGAATTTCGGCTCATTCGGTGGAACCGAATAACATGTCGGTCAGGACCAAACAATA
>NC_062967.1:43615864-43701079 GCF_023119035.1 Salvia hispanica
TTAGTATTTAAATTTTGTAGTGTATGTTTGTGATAATATTATGGTTTAACTATTATTAAAACCATCAGTATTCTACCAATATGAATATATGATTACGATTTATGAATTTTGTATTTAATGTTTAACAATTTGAAGTCTTGAATTTGAAGATGGAACATTATAGATCAAATCCCTGCGCATGCAAACAATTTTTTTTTATTGTCTGTCACTGAATTTCGGCTCATTCGGTGGAACCGAATAACATGTCGGTCAGGACCAAACAATAGGGATAACGCGTACGGACTTATAGTTAATTTATTTTACCAAACAATAGGGATGGGGTTTTCCATGTCATAGTATTATACATTTATACTATCAATTTGTACAAGTCCTTCGTGTCATAGTATGGTACCTATTATTAATATAATTAGGTCTCATTTGATAAGCTATGTTTCACCAGGATAATAGTACTATTAATTCTATTTATTGTTTGGTATACCCATTTACAAGGAGTATTGAGTTGTAGAGCAGAGGTTGTGCACAAAAAAATCGTGAATAATACTATATATAGTAGTTTACTGAACATCTTTTAATCATATTTAATTATTTTTTTATTTTTATTTTTTAGTAATTGACAAAAAAAATTACCTACTTTTAATAGATATAATAATTATCGTTACTTTCTATTATTGTTTTTCACCTCCATTTTGGTTAATGGATGAATAATTTGTTAATGGATACCCTAAACCCTAATTTTTGTAAAGATCTCTAGTTTCCGTCAATTGTTCTAGTGCTAATGTGAACTAATGTGAACAAGCATAACAACGATTAAAAGACGTGCGACAGCTATTTCTAATGAAATAGTTTTGACGACTTCAATATATAAATACTCGCAGAGGTTAACATTCACCTTTATATAGAATAGAGATATTTCAATTTTGGGGCGTGTTATATTGCTAACTCACCTTTAAATTGCTAACTACAACTAAATGATAGGCATTAGATTTTTAAATTGAAGGTGAAGATCATTCAGCCCTTGAGTATTAATATCAATAGGGGATTAATATCAATTAACTACAAAATTAGTTATAACTAATTTTTAAAAGAAATCCCAAAACTTTAAATTCATATAACATATATCAAATTAAAGATAATTTTATAAAGATTCCAACGATATCCTACATGCATATGTTCCGACGTCAAAATTTGAAAAAATAAATAAATTTTTTTAATTTTTTCATACAACAAAATGTCAACATACTATATAAAATATGTCAATATAATACATGTAGAATGTCAATATAAGCAATGGGTTAACATTCTTAAAGCATTGTGTTGACATTCTCAAAGCATTGTGTTGATATTTTCGAAACACTACATTGACATTTTCATCCAAAACCCTAATTTGGAGTTTTTTTATCTTTTTCGATTTAATTAATAAAAATAAAAATTATACGTGGCAAATTGTAGACCACACGTTTTCTAAAATCCTATGACCTTAAATTAGTTGTAGTTAGCAATTAATTGATGAGTTAGCAATTGATCACTCCCCTTTCACTTCTAATGTATTTTTATTACTATATTTACACATATATATAGGAAGAAGGTCAATTGCTAACTCATCATTTAATTGCTAACTACAACTAATTTAAGATCATAGGATTTTAGAAATCTTGTGGTCTACAATTTGTCATGTGTAATTTCGTTTTTTATTTTTTAATATTAAAAAGATAATAGCAACTATCAAATTTAGGGTTTAGAAACATAATGTCAATTCAGTGTACGAAATACATCAACACAAAGACATGACAAAGTCAATACAATTTCATATTGACATTGTACAAGCATTGTATTGACAAATTATGTGTCGTATATTGATTTAAAGCTGTCAACGAAATTTATGAAATTTTTTAATTTTTTTTCAAATTTTGACATCAGAACATATGCAAGTGAGATCTCGTTAGAATTCTTATGAAATTATCTATAATTTGATATATGTTGTGCGAAAAAATAATTTAAATCGAGAAAGTCATATGTGTTTTAAAGTTATGAGATATTTTTCAAAAGCTAGTTACAACTAATTTGTTATAAATTGACCTTAATACCCTTAGGGAAGGTTTTTGTCAATCGTATTGACATTTCGAGGCTGATGTTCTAGGCCCTTGATTTGAATATCTAATGATTATTATTTAATTGTAGTTAGCAATTAAGTATTGAGTTAGTAATATAACACTCTTCTATATATACATATATAAATATGGGGAGTGATCAATTGATAACTAATTAGCAATCACAAATTAAGACCAAATCTTAGCTATTAGATTAGGAAATCTAGCGGTTGAAATAATGCCACATGGATTATATTTTAAATTATAAAATTATTAAATAAACTTAAAGGTATTAATGTCAATTCTCTCTCATCAAAATCATCTTAAAACTTTAAATTTACGCAACTCTCTCGATTAAAATTTTTTTTTTGCAAAAAATATATCAAATTAAAGATAATTTTATAAGGATTGGATTCCAACGAGATCTCAATTGCATATGTTTCGACGATGATCAGGTGATGAAATTTGATAAATTATATTTCAATTTTCGTACATGTTGATAAACAGATTTTATTAACAAATGCAAAATAAAAATCTCAATATAGTGTATGCAAAATCTCAATATAATGTTGGTAAAATATCAATAAAACAGTGTTGATATTTTCTTGTACTTGTGTTGATATTCTCATGTCATTGTTGATATTTGTAATACATTATGTTGATATAAAAAAACACCCACGAAAATTATCATATGATAACATAATAACGATATTACCCTTTTGTTGATATTTTGTCTATTATTTATTGAAATTTGTGAGTTTTAATCTTATTCACTCATTTCAAAATCTAAGGGTGTAAATTTAGTCTTAGTTTTGAATTATGATGTTATAAGCGTTAGAAGAAAGACCCATATAAATATTATTATATTTATTATTTTGTCCAATCCCACGATATTTAATTTTTAGATTCACCATTGAGTATTATAATCCTAATCAGAAAATGAAAATTGCATTTAGGAAAAGATGAATACTCTCGTAAATGTACGCGATCGGTGTACACACACACGAAGCTTTAAAAGCTTTTAAGAAATTAGTTATATTAAGTGCATGGACAATTAATTAATTGAGTTTATTAATGCTTTGTATCTTGCATGTCTACACCATGACCACATCTAAGTGCATTCACAATTGAGATCACAAAGGTGTATCGGACAGCTTGGAGGGGTGCGTTCCGCGACACTCGGGGTTGCAGGGACAGGATGGGGCGTGGTGGGGGCATCATTATTTATTTTTGGTAGTAAAAAGCGGGAGTAACCCAGAAGTCTCAAAAAATAAAATTACCGATAATGAGACACTAAGTCTATCATGCAGGAGTCAGATACTAATGCCCGACGAAGAGGTATCTAAAACATGAACGCCCTGATGAAACATGTATGTATAGTGTGATAAGTAGTAGTCGGCAACAAAGTTACCTTCTCGGTGGGAGCATCATTATTTATTTCTCATTATCCATATTTCTTGCAACCTCTTTGCTTATGTCATAGTTTGACAATAACGATACAAAAAATACTCTATAATTATTCATTGTAATTTGGATCTCTCAATACTATAACTCTGGCATCGCCATTGGTCATGAAAATTGAAAGTAATAATTATGTATGTACCAGCCGAAGCGATATAAGTTGAGGTATGAGTTATGGATAACCTTATAGGAAACAGAATTTCCTTCTTCGCCACTGGTCACATAAACTGAAAGGAATAGGAATTATGATAGTATATAATTAATATACTAAAATTAATAAACTGAAAGGAATAGGAATTATGGTAGTATATAATTAATATACTAAAAATAATTAAATGTTCACTTATTGAGTGATTTCTCACTATGAATAGGAGTAATTAGCAAGGCCTACAACACTGTTTAAAAACTGCAGCCTCATACTACTGTTTTTAATTCAGTATATGTCTCCATCCCCATACTACCGTTTTTAATATAATGAATATTAATGAAGAAATTTATTAACTGATAATTTTACTTTCAATCATCTATACCTCTACCTCGAACTCCAATCCAAAGAATATTCATAGTCACATACTTTATACTTTTTCAATCATACTATAAATTACACATTAAGGGGATCCACTTCATACCTGGTGTTATGTAAATACCTTTTCATCATTAATTATTATGTTAGTTAATTTACAGAATCTCATTTTCTTTTCTTTTCCTTTCTCATTTTACTTGTTTATACACTATTTTACATCATAAATTATTTAATTAAATTGATAAATTTACAAAAAACACATGTATTCTTATTTAAGACACTAATTAGTTTGTTAAAATTAAATTAATATAACCTAAATACATAATAAAGTTAAGAAAGTCCAGAACCTTACTAATTAATTAAATACATAAATTAATTAGCAATAATATACTTTCATTAAACAAAAAATTCCATTTAACTACTACTATAAGTTAATGAAAATCGTATATTGAACATATACCCCATAAAGCCCAAAAACCATTTAATTATAATTAAATGAAGCCCATGTAACAAATTAAACCAAATTTATAAAATCACGCGTCCACACCACTTACTCCAGAGTTTAGTCTCATTCAGAATTTCATTATATGTTGTTTCTTGTTAAGAAATTGATTTTTCATTCAACATTATCGTCATCAAGGTATGGTGTTCTTTCCTTATCAGCAATAATTAAAGGATTTGTTTGTGCATTTATACTATAGATAAAATCATATGCATTTTCTTCATTTCCCCAAAAGCTTCTCCATTTTCTATCTCCAATCCTCAAATATGGAAATTCAATTCAATACGTATAAAAAGGCCACATTGTTCAATAACCTTTTTTTGTTAAGTAACCAAGAACCAAAAATATATCAGCATTCAGAATTAGGTGTTTCTCTTTTGTTTATCTACTTGCTTTTTATAGGGTGAAAGAACTCTAAATTGAGAGAAAAAGAAGAAAAATAACTCACAATTTTTTTTTAAATATTGAATGCAATCATCGTGAAATATATTTGTAATGAAACTCATTGAGACTTCAATTGTAATCCAAGTTTTAATGTACCATAATCTAGAAATTTATTTTTCAAATTTCGTTAGATGTATAGAATTGGCGTGGATTGCATTTATATGTATGATTGTATGAATTTATTGATGGAATTTGTGCCGTGTTCCCCTTTCATAATAATCAGCCCATTTACTGTCTCAAACACAATTATGCAGATTTAAAATTTCTGCATAAAGCCCAGCCTAATTTGGGGTAATATCAATAATATGGATAATTAGTCTCCATGTATACAAGTAATACTATCATTTAGATTAAATGAATATATTTGCCCAAATAAAAATTAGTAATAGTAGTACAAATTTTCTGAGATACAGGAAGGGCGTGTAGATATATAATCACACTATCACAACCAGCCACTGTAGACATATTTGGCTATTCCAAGAAAATGAGTGTTCAAAAGGTAGTTATCCAACATAATTCAATAAACAATTTAAATTAATCCATTGAAACTGCGATATTTAAATCAAGAAGATACATCATTTAATTAAATTGGTCAGCCCAAATTCAAATATTAACTCCGGTCCAACAAAAGAGCCTTCCAAAGTCGAATAGGGGCAATTCCGTCAATTCAGAAGCCAAAGTCGAGCGCGGGAAACAGATCCTCTGCGGCGCATCTCTCACTTCACTCTATTATATTATCCTGCTTTCAACTTCTCTTTCTGCTAATCAATTTTACATTTTGTTTCCACACCATTAATTTACTTGATTAATTTTCCTGTAAAGACCATGAATGGCAGCGACAATAGGCGCAAAGATCGGTGGGATTCTCGTATTTCAAAGAAGCAGCAGCTGATTCTAAATGCGGAGGAGCAGCTTGAATCCAAGCTCGGATTTGATCTCTTCACCCAAGGAGATACACGCCTCGGCTGGTTACTTACTTTCGCCTCTGTCAGCATCCTCCATTTCCCCCAATTTATCATCGCTTTAATTCCATCCACATGCATTTTTCATTGATTCGATTCCATTTTTTTTATATAATTTGATGTGGTTCCTCGATGCAGTCGTCTTGGGAGGACCGGGAAACTAATAAGGTGCACAGTTGCGTCGATTTGTACTTTGTCTGCCAGGTAAAAGTTTAATTTTTTAAGACAGTATTTAGTTTGGAAGAGAATTTGGTTGTTTTGATATCTGTTGAATGTTTTTGGTGCAGGATGGTTCAATGTTTAAGGCGAAGTATAAGTTTCGACCTTATTTTTATGCTGCCACCAAGGTAGGGTATTACACACTTCGAATGCTACAAATAAAATTTCTATTTATAGCAACTCTCCTATGATTGACTACTTTCAATAATGTTGTCATAGGAAAAAATGGAAACCGATGTTGAGGCGTATTTGAGAAGGCGTTATGAGGGCCAAATTGCAGATATTGAAATTGTAGAGAAAGAAGATCTTAATCTTGTAAGTAAAAAACGACCTCTATTATATTTTCACTGATGTTATCTCATCTTACCTCATTATGTTCGATATACACACATTGCTTGTTATTGTTCTCTCTTTATATTAGGTGCTCAAGTGTAGTTACTTGTTACCTTATCTTCATTAGTTAAACATGTTTATTTTCCTATGCTGTTATTAAATAACCTTTTTTTATGTACATGAGCTTGAGTACGCATAAATACATACTAACCTTTTTTATGTACATGAGCTTGCGTACGCATAAATACATACTGAAATTACTATGTACTGAAGTACTCCAATTGTCACAGAAAAATCACTTGTCTGGTCTGCACAAGTGCTATTTAAAGATATCTTTTGATACTGTTCAACAACTAATGCAAGTCAAGAAAGATCTTGTTCATGTTGTTGAAAGAAACAAAGCAAAGATGGACGCCGAGGATGCGTATGAGTCCATATTGGCAGGGAAAAGGTAATCCTATCTTCTTTTGATAAATTCATAACAATAAGCTCTGTCTGAATCTGCAGATGTTTTTGATTGAGCAGCAAACAGCGGCTCCAAGATTTTATCGATTGTATCAATGATCTACGTGAATTTGATGTACCCTATCATGTTCGCTTTGCAATTGACAAAGGTAATTCTGGATACATGTGTGATTTTCTCTCTTATTCTCTATGTGAATTCACATACAAATATCCCACATAATACATTCTTGAGTTCACATAATTCAGATATAAGGTGTGGACAGTGGTATGATGTAAGTGTATCCAGCTCTGGGGTTATAGTGGAAAGGAGAACAGATCTGTTGCAACGGGCAGAAGTTCATGTCTGTGCTTTTGATATTGAGACCACAAAGCTGCCGTTAAAATTTCCAGATGCAGAATATGATTCAATCATGATGATTTCGTACATGATTGATGGCCAAGGGTACCTAATCATTAATAGAGAGGTATATATGACCAGACCTAAATTATTTTACATCCATGTTTTTCATGGCGCTTATCTTAGGTTAAGGATGATAGTTGCTCCCATTCCCCCTCTTTCCTTTTTTATTTGGAGGTTGACCAAGGGAAATGTGGATATTAAAATCTTATAATTGAAAAAGGTTACTGTTTCTATTACTAAAATTAGATAAGCCTGATCTCTGGGATCTCTATAATGTGATTTCTTTAGCAGTCCCATCAAACTTGCTCTACTAGATCAAAGATCTCATTTTTACAGTTTTGCCTAGTCCAAGTGCAGTGTTTTAGTTTGTGAAGATAAAACACGTTTTACGCAAGTTAGCTTGTTAGGTGATTAATTTATGTGAATGTGCTATAACTGACAATTAGTTATGTTTGCAAATCATTGCAGTGTGTTGGGGAGGATATAGAGGATTTGGAGTACACTCCCAAACCAGAGTTCGAAGGTTGCTTCAAAGTGAAAAATGTTAAAGATGAGGTATTAATGGCGTATGACATATTATTATACACCTGAAACGTATATATTTTTTAATTATCTATGTCTCTGGGAATTATCGCAGAAAGGACTACTTAGCTTGTGGTTTGCTCATATGCAAGATGTAAAGCCTGGCATATACGTGACATACAATGGAGACTTTTTTGATTGGCCATTCCTGGAGACCAGAGCAGCCCATCATGGTTACAACATGAATGAAGTATGTGTCGCTGCTAGCCACATTAAACTTCTTAAGTTTTTCTGTTTTCAGAAGATTCTGTCATCAATCTTTTCCACTGATGTATCACTGCCTAGCCACTCGAAACTTCTACAGTTGTTCCATTTTAGAGTACTCTGTCATCAAACTTTTCCACTGATACATTGGATCATTAATATAGGATGCTCAATTTTGTATCGCTCTGAAGCTCTTTATTTCTGTTGCATGGTATTGCGATATGTCCTCTTACTTTCATGATTGTGGAGATAATTAAATTAGAAATCACTGATTACTGTGTTTGCATTCCAAATTTTCTCTTCTCTAAAGGTTTAACTGGTACTCATGAACAACTGAAAATCACTTATTTTCTGTTCTATAAAATTCAAGCACCAACATCTATTATTTTAGCAGATTGATTGCGTAATCTTGGTAGCTATATTGCATCCATTTATTCGCAAGCTCATTTTCCCTTTACCAAAAGTCCAAGCTGTATATAGTCTTGTTTCTCTGGTTCTCTTGTAACTTATGAACTGCAGGAACTTGGATTTCGATGTGACAAAGTTCAAGGTGAATGCCGTGCCAAATTTGCTTGCCATCTGGATTGTTTTGCTTGGGTTAAACGTGATAGTTATCTACCTCAAGGCAGCCAAGGCTTAAAGGTGCAACTACTTTATTTAACTTCTGGTTTTAGATTCTTCCCTCTTGCTTTAAATTACCTATTTTTGTACGATTTTCCATCTAATACATTTATAATTTTTATTTTCCCTCTTTCTTTTAGTTACCTACCTTGCAGACGTCATTCTTTTCCAGCTTTCAACTACTGAACTATTGTTTTATTCCCTTATTTTCCCTTTTATAACATAATGGCGTCAGCCATGGGATTTTTTTCAGACATGGAATAGCTAAAAATGCGAGTGTTCTGATTCTAAACTAAGCATAGTTAAAATGACTCTTCTCCATTGTTTCTGTGCTCATAAATGGTTCTAGGATTTCATCTCGTGTTTATCCAGTTCAAATAATGCACTCATGTGACTCTGATGAATTTGAATCGTGTAACTCATGTGATTTATCTTCTTTCAGTAATATGTCTAGAATCTAGATTATAACATTAACTCTTCATATTTCAGTCTGTTACGAAAGCTAAATTGGGCTACGATCCTTTAGAAGTCAATCCTGAGGATATGGTTCGCTATGCAAAAGAAAGGCCGCAGGTATGTACACTATTGTAAAATATTAATTGGAGAAGATAATTGATGATAAAGGTTGTTTTTCAGCTTGAGCAATATAAATTTACAAACAATATCAGAACTAGCTTAGACTCATCTTTAAATAGTGGAGAATTACTAGGTTCAGAAGTAGGTGGTATGTTTGGTGGAACCTTCTTCTGTTCTGGAGGCTGATACTAGACAACACACTCAGTCACAGACTTACAATACATGTGCATGCAACTGTATAAGCTGCAGACTGCAACTGTCAAAGCTGTAGTATCAACGTATTATGCAATGGGAGTTGTACAAAGCGGATTTGAATAAATCCAGTCAACAAATAGGAGTTCATGTTATTCAAAACAGGTTCCCATCTGTTACGGGGCTGCTCTAAAATAGAGAATTGGTATGGAACTGGTATAAAAAAGATAAATTATTATCTCAGTATCTCTCAGTATCTCTAGTCAACAACAGCCACCATTGTCAAGGCGAATGTGTTTTAAATAACAGTGAAGGCATGGTTTTGCCCATGTTAGTTGGTTGATCTGAGATGATCATATTTTTGGATTAGTTTAGATAATTGTCAATATTTATCTTTAGTTTATCATCCTTAGTTGTTTAGAGTTGATCTTTAGGAGTCTAATAGCTTGTATTTTCCTAGTTTGAGTATGTTTAGGATCTTTATTTTGTTAGAATTTTATTTCAAGTTGGAATCTTTAGTAGGTTTTATACATAGGGTTACGTTTATCAGTTTTAAGCGTCCATAAATTTAGTTGAGTTTTTCCAGCGCAAGCTATGTGTTGTCGGTGTGTTGCCCTCCTTGAAGGTGTGGCCTTTTCAAAGGTGTTATCTAGTAATCATTCTATTACTTTATAGTATTATATTATTTTCTAGTCCTTTTCTGTTATTTTCCTGGTGGTTTGGTGTTGTCTCTGATCTCTACGGCTTATCACTCTTCATCCACCTATACTCCTACCATTATCAGTCAAACAAATCTTAGAGACTTGGGATAACATGAAACTCTCATGGATACCTTTGAAGTGTTACTAAAGTTTTTTGCATTCAATTTCTTAGAAAAACTGGCACTGGCATTGTTTCTTTTGGCCTATTGGTATTTGGTGTTTTTGCCATCCACCCCCAAGATAACAATGGAGGCATTTAACAATCAAGGATCCCTCATTTTTCCATCCTGAAAACAAGTATCAGGATGAACTAATTGTTCTTTATTTCATTAGTTCTACTTTCTGTTTAACTTAATCATGATCTTTACTTGACCTTTTACTGCTTTCAGTATGAATGTATGATGTTTCATGTGTGATACTCCACTAACCATCTACTTGGTTTACATTGTTGTAACTTCGCAGATGATGGCATCATATTCCGTTTCTGATGCTGTTTCTACCTACTACCTATATATGACATATGTACACCCCTTTATTTTCTCCTTAGCAACCATAATTCCCATGCCACCAGACGAAGTTTTAAGAAAAGGAAGTGGGACACTTTGTGAAATGCTTCTCATGGTTCAGGTGAATCATTGAAGTGTTATACATTATGTTTTATGTTGGAATTGTGGGTCATTGATTCTTTCAAGTGCATACAAGCTTTGTTCTTCATTCACTAGGTTTATGCTTTGCATTATTTGTCTTATGAGCCTTCTAGCCTCTCCATGTTCTATAATGTTATCCAACCCAATGAGTAAAGGAAAAGAAATCACATAACAGGAAACATCAGATAAGCCATTTTAGCTCCGTTGGCCTCTTTTAAACTACATATGGTGATACCTTTTTGTTCTTTGCCTTTTTATTCTTGCAGGCATACCAAGCAAATGTTATCTGTCCTAATAAGCACCAATCTGATCCAGAGAAATTTTACCACAATCAACTCCTTGAGAGTGAGACATACATTGGGGGCCATGTGGAGTGCCTAGAAAGTGGAGTTTTTAGATCTGACCTTCCAACAAGTTTCAAACTTGATCCAGCTGCTTATGAGGTAATCATCTATCTCAGCTCCTATTAAATAAAATATGGAGTATGTGTTATTTTGTTACAGCAGCTGTGTTTTACAAGGTCTTCAGCAAAACTTGGAGCAATCTTAAGTGAAACAGTGCAATTCTTTTATATGGTGCATATCATGAACGGCAATCTGTACCATCAATTTTGGAACCGTAAACATCATTTTCTCACATATCTTGAATAAGGAAATACCTCAGCACACACTATATCTTAGACATGTTGAATGTGTCCTTCCTGTCTTATACCAGAGTGGTCTAGGGTTCAAGCACCACAGTTCCCCCACCCCAAAGTCAAAAAAATCAAAATATATTTTACACGTGCTGAATGCTTTCAAAATCTTATACATATGATTAAATATTAAAGTTACTGATTTGGCTGCTAACTGTTCCTATTTAGAAAGTTGTGATACATTATACACATATAATGTTGAAGGAAAACATGCTAGGGGGTCGATTATTTGTGTTGGATGATCTGTGCTCAATTTTTTAGTCTGCAAAGGCTTGTAACCTGCAAGAAAATTTTCCTTGTAACTTACTGAAGTAAGAATGAATTATCCTTACAGCAATTAATAGACAATCTAGACCGGGACCTGCAATATGCTATCATAGTGGAAGGAAAGATGGATCTAGAATCAGTTACGAATTATGATGAAGTTAAGAATGCCATTTGGGAAAAGGTAATGTAACCTCTTCCGTCCATGTGAAGAATGCTTCTGATCAACTCATTATGTAAAGCACAGATGTTAGATTGTTTCCTTTGCTTTATCCTTATATTTAATCTTATCCAACGGGAGAAGTTTATCTCATCTGAGCTTTTTCTTTCTTGACCGTATCATCTGAACTGTAACCCTTTTCCTCCCTTTTTTTTGCTGATCACCATCTGAACTAGTCAATCCTTGTTAATCGCTATCTCGAGCCCAGTGCAGGTAGAGTATTCCATATTCCTTTCTTTGCACAATATATTTGATCATGCAAAAAGAAAAAAAAAGGGTTTTGAAGGGGAAGTTCAAAAGCATCAATATATTTGGAATTACCTTGTATCTATCTTTCTTCATAAAAAATTAGATGTTGCCCCATGTTTACAAACATACCTTGGAAAGTGTGCATGATCTAGTAGAAGACAATATCTAAATAGTGCAAATTGAGAGGGTTGTATATGCAAACCTGAATACGAATATTGTGTGCATGTGGGTAGTAAAATGCATGTATTATTAGTGTGTATGACAAATATGTGCTTGTTTAAATCTCCTCAATTCTCTTCTTATCTGTTATCATATTCAAGTTTGTAACAAATGCATAGCCTGTATCCATGTGACTTACTAAGTTTGGTTTGCTTCTCTCCTTCAATGTGCAGCTAGTGAAACTGCGAGATGACCCAATATGTGAAGAATTTCCTCTCATATATCATCTTGATGTTGCTGCTATGTATCCAAACATCATTTTAACAAACAGGCTTCAGGTAATCATATATCATATCTCTCATTATGAACTTCACTTTGTAGTGCAATTTAGAGTATTATACACAAAGGAGAAAACATAGATGCACATATCAAACCACAGTTGATCCTATCATCTCAACATGATCCTATCATCTGATGATCTCAACATGATCCATGACCAAATAGGTAGTACTATTCCATGAAATTCAAACCAAGCATTTTCTTTTTTGTGAATTTTTTGGTTATTGCTTATGGGGGCAATTAGCCATTTCCGAAGCTTCCAAGCCTTGAAGCTTCTGTCAGATAAATGCAGTCTCCAATATTTTATCGCAATATAATTACGGTATATGATCTCTACTTGACTGTGTGGGTGCTATGTTCAAGAGTCACGGGAAAGTTTCCGCTTGATGGATTCATGCAAGATGCAACAATAGTCAGCATATAATTTAATTAAAGTCCATTTAGGCTGATATGTACTCGTAAGCCATAATATGACCCTATTACGAGATGGCATCTGACTTGAAATGCTGTTATACTTATGTTTCTTCACTCTCAAATTGTAGCCACCTTCAATTGTCACGGATGAAATATGCACTGCATGCGATTTTAATCGTCCTGGAAAAAATTGCCTTAGGACGCTTGAATGGGTTTGGCGTGGAGAGACATACATGGCAAAGAGAAGGTTTGATTAGTATTCCTCTATCATTTAGTTAATTAAACAGAAAACTGCCGTGAGTATTTTTTAATCAATCCAGTTGATTATATTGCTACAGTGATTATTATCATATAAAGAGGCAACTTGAGTCTGAGTTTGTTGATGGCATGAATGGAAAGTTATCCAACTCTTTCCTTGACCTGCCTAAAGCAGAACAACAAGTGAGACTAAAGGAGCGACTAAAAAAATACTGCCAAAAGGTATGTGTATATCGTTTCCCACATCCCTTTATTTATAACAGCAACTGCTTGAAACAGAGTTTATACTATTTTCTCCATCTTTTAGGCATATAAAAGGGTATTGGATAAACCTATTACTGAAGTTCGAGAAGCAGGGATCTGCATGCGTGAAAACCCATTCTATGTTGACACTGTCCGCAGGTAGGTGTCTAAAATATTGTCATGATTCTTTTTGGCACTTTCAATCCACTATTTCATATGGACCCTGTGAGGATCTTTCACAACATTATTAACTGTAAATTGGAAATTTCAAGCCAAGTGGCCACACTCAAGATTGTCCTCTTTTTTGTTGTTGTTTGGTTTAGCTTTCGAGATAGAAGGTATGAATACAAAGGGCTTAATAAAGTTTGGAAGGGAAAGTTGTCAGAAGCAAAAGCCAGTGGGAACTCTATCAGAATCCAGGAAGCACAAGTATTAATCTCTTGGTCCGGTTTACAGTAATGTAAGGCTGTTGTGGAAGTAAGACTAACTCTGACGGAATTACTTTTTCAGGACATGGTAGTGCTTTATGATTCACTGCAACTTGCTCATAAGTGCATTCTCAACTCCTTCTATGGCTATGTTATGCGCAAGTATGTTGTTAGACTTCCGTGTTATTGAAGTCCTATCTTTCATATAAGTCTTATGTGTTCTTAAATGTCTTGGTGAAATTCTAAATTTGTCAGGGGTGCAAGGTGGTATTCAATGGAAATGGCTGGGGTTGTTACGTATACCGGAGCTAAAATAATTCAGAATGCACGCTTACTGGTAGAAAGAATTGGGAGGCCTCTTGAGTTAGACACCGATGGTATCTGGTGTTGTCTACCTGGATCTTTCCCAGAGAACTTCACATTCAAGACAAAGTGCGTTTTAGTAGCAGAAATGCTTGGCTGCCTTTTATATATTCACCACTCACCCATTTGATTTTTCAGTCTATGTAGATAACAATAAACTGAAGTTGCAACATGATGATTGAGTTGTTATTGTTTATGTTTTGATATAATGTCCTGTATTTTTCTCATGCACTAATGTTGTTTGAAGATATGCTGACCACATTTTTGTAATATATGATTAGAGACTCAAAGAAGAAGCTGACAATTTCATATCCATGTGTCATGCTAAATGTGGATGTGGCTAGAAACAACACCAATGATCAATACCAGGTTAGTAAATAACCCTTCCCTTCTTATTCCAGTTAGTTCCGACGTAACTTTGTAATTTCCAAATGGTTTGTCATTAACGTTGGGCAGGAGAATTAAACGTCATATTACTAACACAAGAATCATCTACTGCTTCTTGCAGAATCTAAAAGATCCTTTCAGTAAGACATATACAACGCATAGTGAATGCTCAATTGAGTTTGAGGTGGATGGGCCATATAAGGTGATGCCAAGTAAATGCATGACAGCTGTAGATTTGCGCTTTCGGCGATGACTTTGTCCGTTAATTTTTCTTATATTACTGATTACTGAAGAACATATGTAATCTTATGCATATAGGCAATGATTATACCAGCTTCCAAGGAGGAAGGGATTTTGATAAAGAAACGGTATGCAGTTTTCAATGATGATGGTACCCTAGCTGAACTCAAGGGTTTTGAGATCAAGCGAAGAGGCGAGCTGAAGCTGATCAAAGTTTTCCAGGTAATTCTGTAACAGGCAGTGCCCCATGCTGTGACATTTGAAGAACTAACAAATTTATCTGCCTATTTCTATCTCCCATGTTTATGCTTTTGTGGTAATTTATCCTTATCAGTATTCTAGTACCAAGGTTTTTATTATCTAAATTGTTTTTATTTTTTGTAGGCAGAGCTTTTTGATAAGTTCCTTCGAGGGTCAACCTTAGAAGAGTGTTATTCAGCTGTTGCTGCTGTTGCAAATCGCTGGCTTGACCTTCTTGATGTATGTTACTTAGTTTGATGATGACTTCCTTTAACATATGCAAGATTGCAATATCCCATTGCCAACATGATTATTAATCAGTTTTATCTAAGTCTAACTCGCACCATTGGAGATACTGGAATGGTTACCTTACTTTCTTTTTTTGACGTTTTAGCTTGCTCTGAATAGTAGAAATGCATTTCTTTTGAGATTAGGCAATTTTGAAAAGTACTTTGGACTTTGGAGTATGTTTGACATATTTTCAAGTAAAGCAAAGTATTGTCTCGAAGATATTCTGTAGCTCTTATTTTGACTCTCTTTCCCAGCAACTATGTATTTTCTTTCTTGTATAACTAAGAACTCTTAGCTGCATTTCCATGAGATTTCATCATCTTAAATATCTTATAATCACAGAACCAAGGAGAGGACGTCACAGATAGCGAATTGCTTGATTATATATCAGAATCAAGTACAATGAGCAAGTCCTTAGCAGATTATGGACAACAAAAGTCATGCCCAGTAACAACAGCAAAGCGCTTAGCTGATTTCCTTGGGGATGCCATGGTTAAAGATAAAGGATTGCGCTGTCAGTATATTGTTGCTTGTGAACCGAAGGTATACAATTCATCATACAATGAGATGCTATCAATACCACCAGTCCTGTTTCTTGTTCTCTTCAATAAATTTAGCTTCTTTGGCAAGGATAAAAAGAATAGCATATAGCCATTTAGTCATGAATTGGTCTGAATGCAATACAATATTCTAATGTGCTTTTGGATAGATACTGATTAATTTTTAAGAATAGCATTCACTCAAGAATTGGTTCCAGTGCAATTTGATACAGCATTATTGGCTTAAAATAATATTGACACACCACATTGAACAGGGAACCCCAGTAAGTGAACGTGCTGTTCCTGTTGCAATTTTTGAGACTGAACCAGGTTTGATTTATACAGTTCTCTCTTGCTCTTTTTTTCTAATTTTATATCAACAGAAAAAAAGTGCTTAGCTGCTATGAAAATGCATTACAGAAATTATGAAGTTTTATGTGAAGAAGTGGTGCAAAGTCTCATCAGATGTTGGCATCCGGTCAATCATTGATTGGTCATACTACAAACAAAGGCTTAGTTCAGCTATTCAAAAAATTATCACAATCCCAGCTGCCATGCAAAAGGTCACGCAAGTTACTGCTGCTGGGTAGCTTATTTCCCTTTTTATACCCCTCTCCCTTTACTGAACTGCAATCTCATACTTGCCAGGTTGCAAACCCTGTCCCAAGGGTTATTCATCCTGATTGGTTGCACAAGAAAGTTAAAGAAAAAGATGACAAGTTTCGCCAGCGGAAGTTGGTTGATATTTTCAACCGAAAAGAAAAAGATGATGCTGTGGGATTGAGTGGTTATCCTCACACTATAGATGTACAGAATATTACAGACATGGAAGACTTTAGATCTGGAAAAACTCCTCCTGTGAGACCTCAACCTATTGTTCATTCATTCGTGATCCATAATGAACAGCATCAAGTTGAAACGAATAGTCTTGGGGGGAGTACGGAGCAAAATGATATACAAACTGGACAAAATCAGTCTACTCATCCATTGCAAAAGGCTCCTGAAGAGACTATTGATAGATTTGTCGACTATCAAGGATGGTTGGAGTCAAGGAAGAGAAAGTGGAGAGGGACTCGGGAAAAAAGGAAACGCCAACGGTATTCTTCATCATTTAAATAATTGTTTCTATAACATTTTCATAATAGGATACTTAAATTTTAAGTTTTTTCACTGTTGATTTTTGTTTGTTAACTTTTACTTTCACAGGTTAAACATTGTAAATGATGTGGAGGCACCCAGTGGCTCTGCAAATAACAGACATGCTCTCGGTGGAGTTGGGGTGAATTCCTATTTCCAGAGGCATGACTTAGCCCTCACCCGTTGCCATTGGCAGGTGATGCATTTTTTTAAGAATAATTTGTTTTGTAAATTTTCAGTTGCTTTGTATTTTCCTCCATAGAGAGCTGACTGTGATTCTTCTTTTTGTCAGATCATTCAGCTCGAACCAAGTGGACAGCATGGCAAATTTTTTGCTTGGGTAGTTGTAGAAGGAGCAATGCGTAAGATCCCCATATTAGTTCCCAGAGTATTCTACCTCAACTCCAAGGCCCCTGTAACAGAAGAATTCCCTGGAAGGCGTGTAAACAAGATTCTTCCCCACGGACACCAAAGCTACAACCTTATTGAGGTACACCTTCTAAAGTGTACATGAGTAGTTCTAAACTTCTAATCACAGAAACCAGCCTTTAAGTAATCAAGTTGTAGTTTAACGTTGCATTTTTATTGATAGGTCATAATTGATGAAGACCAATTTAGGACCGAAAGCAAGAAATTAGCCGCTCACCTTGCAGATCCTGAAGTTGAGGTATCTTTTTTTCTAGCCTAGAGTGATATGCTGCTAGCTTCTTCAAGTATTTGTCTGGATAATTGCAGTGCAAGATGTTAATAATAATACGCACAATTTGTCTTCACTTTGAAACTTCTGAGGTCTCTTGACTTAATGAATTTCTCTAACATCATATTTCCCCATTTCTACACTCACTGCTATAGGGAGATAAAACTTTAACATTTTCAGCGGATCATACAGTGAGTTCATAGTTAAAGGAGTCAATTACACTGAAGTAGTCTTGATGTGATACTTGCAGTTGTCTCATAGTATGACCCATTTCACATTGCAGTAAACTTTCTGTTATATCATTCCTTACTTTTTGTTAAAATCCACTCTTCAAGTTTGTTGTATGGCTTCATTACCAACTTAGACCATGCATAAAACTTGACGTTGAATAGTCGCAATTGCAACCACTTTTTTCATCCAACTCTCAATGGTAATGATATCCTCATAGTAGAAGTAGAATTGTATCCATTTCCTCCTTATGTAATTTAGCATTGTCTAAAAAGTAGACGATGAGAACTTCCCTTGTAGTCATTACAACATAATATCAGTCACATGCTTCAGTAGAGCTGTTTTTTTTAGCTCATTCCTCTAGTTGTGGTTGGTTTGGAGATTCAGGACTTGTACATTAAGCCTCATTTAATTTGGTTGATAAGGGTGGATTACCAGAAATTATGCAACTTAATTAAGTCTATGAAAATTGCAATAACCCTATTTTCCCACTCACAGAGCTAGTCTGGATTTTACTTTCTGATTATAAATTTATGATGATAAGAATATGAAATTTCTCAGGGAATATATGAAACCAAGATTTCACCGGAGTTTAATGCCATCCTTCAGATTGGTTGTGTCTGTAAAGTGGACAAATCAGCAAAAATAAGAAACTTCCAAGATGGCTGGAGTTTGAGTGAATTGCACATGAAGACAACAACTGAGTGCCCATATCTGGAGCATTCATATAATTTCTTCTACTTGTATCATAGGTACTATGTGTTGTCGGAAAACAAGTTATATTTCCTAGTTAATAAACCAGGTTTTCTGTAGTTAAGGTAATATCGTTTCTATCAAATCATACTAAATATTTTGGCATTCAATTTTCTTCAGCATCTGTGACAGCCGAGCCATTTTTGTTGCATATTTTCCTGCATCAAGCCAAATAGCTGTTGTGGTAGTCAGTCCTTTCCAGAGTAAGGAATTGTCATCACAAATGCTAGATAGACAATTTCGTGAAGCTACTAGCCAAGCACTATCCACGCAAACTACTACAAATGAAGACATTACTTTCAAGGTATTTTGATTATTGATGCATTTTTTCATAATAATATATTAATTGTTTTATCATGTTCTTGCACTTTCTCGTAGGTGGACTATGTTGGGCATGTCAAAGATGCTCAAGGAAACTTGCAGAGGATGATAACCGAATACAGGTCTCTCTCATAATTTACAAAATCTCAGCTCCCTATAATAGTTGATGTTGGCAAATGAAACAAAAATAACATAATAATGTCCCACATGCATGTAAAGAGAGGACTTAAACCAGTATATAAGTCTAATGAGTCACTCCTCCTATCACCAATTGGGCGGGTCGCCAACTGTGGACTAAATTTAACTGAACTGAAACTGAAAAATGAGTATATTTGGGCTATAAATTTGCTGATATTCTCCTGAACTTTTCTTTGATATAATTTGATACTCCTTTGATGTAATTTGATACTCCCTGTGTTCCATGTTAATAGAGGCGTCTCATTTTTTGCCCTTGTTTTGGAAAAATAATACTCCCTCCGTCCCACAATAAGAGTCACATTTCACTTTTACCATAAATGGTAAGTAGGTCCCACATTCCACTAACTCACTTCACTCACGTTTTATTATAAAACCAATATAAAAAGTGGACCACATATTCCACTAACTTTTACAACCCACTATTCATTACATTTCTTAAAACCCGTGCCAACACCAAATGTGACTCCTATTATGGGACGGATGGAGTAATAAATAGTTAAAGTGGAGAAAAAGTAACGTGAGAGAGAATAATTTAGAGAAGATCACTAAATTATTCTCCCTCTCACGTTACTTTTTCTCCACTTTAACTATTTATTACTCCCAGTCCACTAGACTAGTTTTACCATTTTGGGCCGTCCCCCAAAATTAGAAAAAGTCTAAAATTGAAAGTTTTTAACCAATTACAAGCCTCTATTAATGAGACCCCATAATCCACTAACACTACTTCAACTATCTTTTCCCTCTCTCTTTCTTACTTTTTTCAATCTCTCTTACTTTACCAATTGCACATTAAAATCCGTGTCATATACAAGTTTGTCTATTTTTGGGGGACCAGGGATTATTATTTTTCCAAAATGAGTGCAGAAAATGAAACGCCTCTATTAAGGCGGAACGGAGGGAGTACCTATTATGTGGCATGTATGATTTGACATATACCCACTGTGTAATTTCTTTGGCAGACATCGGCATCATGGACCTGTAATCGCTGTTATAGAGTGCCCTAATATTCAGTTATTGAAGTCTGGCATTAGGTCACTGGAAGACTATCCTTGTGTAACCATACCCTCCAATGCTCGTGATAGCAAATATCAGGTGAATCTGAGTTTTGCATTAAGGTTTATGGTTTTATTTATGTGTTGGTTTATTGTTGCACTAAGTACTAACGTATTGCTGAATTCTTTGGTTATCAGGCTATTGGTTGGCAAGTAATTGCTGCAAAAATTGGACTACAACGATGTGCTGCTTCATCACAATGGTTGAATGAGAGAGTTACACTTTCACGATATGCCCATGTAAACGCTGCTGCACTCATTACTTGATATATGCTGTACTTTATTATATTATTTTCCGTTTTTTATGAAGATAGTCATATATAAACAGGTTCCATTAGGAAATTTTGAAGTTGACTGGCTCATACACACTGCTGATATATTTTTCTCAAGAGCTTTGCGTGATCAGCAACAGGTTTTTGCTTTCTTTATTTGTTGAGATTTACTTTCCTTCCGACCATAAGCAAAAATAAAAGATGTAGTAAGCCACTTGTGGCCTTACATATTTCACCCTGGGCGAGTTTTCATTGGCATGGAATTTGGTCCAACAGGTTTTGTGGATATCTGATAATGGCTTCCCAGACTTGGGAGGCACTACTGAAGATGTACCGTGTTTTATAGATGAAGTAAGTTATATAGACTTCAGAATGAGTTATATTTGTTGGGCCTGGCACTTTTTTGTACTGGCCAGTGGCCACAGGAAAATACTTGCTCCATTGTTAGTAATCAGGGAGTTTATAATGATGTCTGTAACCAGGTCAATCAACCTATCCTCACTTACCCTGGTGCATATAGGAAAGTTACAGTTGAACTTAAGGTATAATTCTTGTATCTCATTCTCCCTCCTTTTCTTCTGTTTTCCCTTTTCTCCCTTCTATCCATTAAAGTAATCCTTGTCTCTTATTTTTCAGATTCATCACCTAACTGTCAATGCTCTTCTAAAAAGTAACCAAGTGAATGAAATGGAAGGAGGAGCATTATTTGGTTTCGATCAGGATATGAATTCATCTTCATCTAATACAGAGAAACAATATTGTTATGATGAGGAAATTTCCTGTGCTCCTGCATTTCGTGCTCTGAAGCAATTAATCCAGAGATGCCTTGCTGACGCAGTTACATCAGGAAATGTGTTTGCAGATGCTGTATTACAGCATCTCTACCGATGGCTTTGCAGGTTTTTACTAAAGTTTATTTCTGTGCATATAGTATTGTTTAACTAACCTCCTTTCACAATTTGCAGTCCAATATCTAAACTTCATGACCCAGCTCTCCATCGCATGCTTCATAAGGTGATCTTTTTGAACAGGGAAATAAGTCTTACTTCTCCAATTGATAAAGAAATATGATGGGTTGCATATGAGTCAGCTCATGTCATTAAAATTATTTTTTTCCTATCTCATGTTTTTTTCCTATCTCATAAGGCGTTCAATTAATTTCTACTTAGTAAATTGATGATATTTTCACTTCCAGGTTATGCAAAAGGTGTTTGCTTTGCTTCTGGCGGAGTTCCGTAAATTAGGTGCAACAATTGTATTTGCAAGCTTCAGCAGAATTATAATTGATACTGAAAAGTCAGATCTATCTGCAGCAAAAGCTTACTGTGATAGTGTACTTAAAACTCTGCAGACAAGGTTCGTCTCAACATGCATTTTGGTGACTTATTATCTTTATGCAAGTATTGTTGGAGGGAGGGGCTGGGTTGGCCAGTTTTGCATTTTGACCACTTCTATGTGGGTTATTTTCTTGGGTGGCGCATGTCATCTCAAACTTTCTTTATAGCAGGGACTTGTTTGAGTGGATTGAACTTGAACCTTTCCAGTTTTGGCATTCCCTACTCTTCATGGATCAGGTAAACAGCTCTTCTTAGTTTGTTGCGAACCAAAAATTTACTATTTTAGTATTGAAATATCATTATACAGCTTTTATTGTTTGTTGTGATATTATTGATTTGATTATGGAGTGTTTTTCTCTTTTCTACACTTATCAGTTTATTTCACCTGAATAGAGATCTGCTAAGTGTAGTCTTAGGTTACGTGAGAAAAATATAACTGTTATAGCTCATCTTCGCACTTTAATTCACTTTAAAAAAAAAGTGATAAAACTAGATACTTCTAATTGAACCAAGACTTGTACAATGGTTTAAAGCATTTGTATGTCACCAAGTGATTAGTTAGGCACATGGAAAGTGTCATGTCCAGCATTTCCAACACGCAGAAGGGCTTTATTGTCAAAATCTAATAAAAACATTATTCTAGCAACGAACTACTACTAATTTCTGACACCTATACAAACTTTATTTGTTTTATCCTTTCCCCTTTACTTTTTATACATTATTTTGATTGCCAACTTCTTGTTTTTCAACCTTAGTACAACTATGGTGGAATTCAAGCTAGATCAGAAGATAGACCCACAGAAGAATGTACTAGTGCTGTTGCAGAAAGTGTGTGCACTGACTCTCAAGTAGAAATCGTCTCCAACTGGGCCATAGCAGAAAACTTGACAAAAGTAACTCAGGTAGGCTAATCATCCATGTGAAATTAATTACTTCTTTATCTGTTTTAGATCAAATTGTCCCCTTTTCCTCTTTAATTCTGAAGGTTGTTTTGCATCAAAGCTTACTCAAAGGAAATATAAAGAAATCGATATTAGCCACAAACAGTGTGGACAGTTTAGCAACTCACACTCTTGATACCATTGTTGTTAACAACACCACAGATACATCAGACCAGAAAAATGGCCTTAACTAATATGCTACCCTTCCCGTTCCCTGAACCTCCTTTCATATTAAAATATTCTATAGCCGTTTAGTCTGGCAAAGATACTGCCTTTGTGCTACTAAATGAATTCCAGAATTAGTATCAGCTGCATACTCAGTTGCATGTAATGCCTAATCAACTGCTTTTCTTTTGTGCAGGATCACTTTATCTTAATTGTATCAGAATTTTTGTATTTTCCATGGAAGTTTGCGCAAGAAGAAGCAGCAAAACGAGCATCTGGCATGGGAGACCTGTGCACTCCATCAATCACAGCTGCTACTGCTGAGATTCTTGAATCACAGAAAACAGAGTTCCTGAAGAAAAAGGTATAGTATTTAGTTCATACTTCATATGAAGTGAGTTCTAAATCTTAACAGTTTAAAATTTATTGCTTGATAATCAAATTCTGTGTTCTACAGATTGCATCTGACTTTACGGACAAACTTCTCAAAATTGTATGTGATCCACATCTTCACATAAAAGGAAGAAACCAGTCTGAGATTGATCCTCCTGAAAGTTCGCATTCTTCAACCAATGTCCAAAAGGGAGATGCTGCTCTAGATTTCATCAAGTATGTCTGTGCAGTTTTGGCACTTGACCAAAATGTTCAGCATGAAATCCTGGTACAGACTAGCTCTAACATTTTCTCAACTGCCAAAAGTCTAAATTTATTATGTATTTTGCTTCTATTCTGATCCCATTCATCACGCCCTGCAGTGGTAAATTATGCAAGCAATATCATTCATGCGCTATTTGTATGCATAGTGCAATTAGCTATAGCAAAATAAATCGATTGTTATTTTACATATTCATACATGCTGAAGGGCACATAGGAGTTGTACTCATATGTAGCTCCTCTGGTAATTCTTTGGTTGTTGTAGACCAAACATGTCTTGTTTATGCAATTTATTTTCTTGGTTTTGGACAGGTTATGAGAAGGAATCTTCTGAAATTGGTACGCGTGAGAGAATTCGCTCCTGAGGCTGAATTTCAGAATCTACGGACATCTTTAACTTTACCGAATGTCATTTGCAGGTAAAAAATGGCTGGTGCTGTATGGTTCTGTCTTGAGTCTTCTAATTTATATCATCTACGGAAAAATTGTTTATTGAGTAGTACTATTGTGGTGCTTGATTGTCCATAGAAGACAAAACTACATAAATGGAGTATCAAATATTGCCTGTTTTGTGTTCATTTATAGTTTATGTTCTAATTCACAGCATTCTGTATGCAGTTACTGCAACGACTGCAGGGATCTTGATCTGTGTCGTGACAAGGGATTAATCGGGCAGGAATGGCGTTGTGGTGTGGCTCAATGCGGGCAAGCTTACGACCGTGAAGTGATTGAGAATGCTCTCCTCCAGATTATTCGGCAGAGGGAAAGGCTGTACCACCTTCAAGACCTTGTGTGCCTCAAATGCAATCAGATTAAAGCTGCACATTTAGCCGAGCATTGCTCGTGTGCTGGATCATTTGTTTGCAGGGAAGATTCAGCTGAGTTCTGCAACAAAATGCAGACTTTCCAGAATGTGGCGGTGGATCAGAAGTTTCAGCTCCTCCAAGAAAGTGTGTCTTGGATCTTACAAGTCAAATGGCTGTGATCTGAATATCCCAATATAAGCTTTGGACGAAAGTAGAAGAGAATCACTCGGATTCTATATTTTAGAAACCCAAACCAAGATGAATACAAGTCGAATCTACTTGTGTAAAAATGTAATTTAGCATTCATTGTAGGGTATGTTTAGACAATATTATACTTGTGTATACAAATGCCTCATGATATGAAATCATTATATAATGTCATTTCAATTTAATCTTAGATGGATAATCATGAGATAATTAGTCGTAGCTAACCCCTCCAACTAAAATAATCTCACGACTCAATCCTAGAGTATATCACATAAAATGCTTATTTCCACATGCCTTCATAGTCTGCTAGATTTTGTGCGGGTTGTATTCTGAATTATATACTACTAGCATTTTTGTGATTGATTGTCTTCATAGTGTGCTAGATCATGTGTTTATATCCACATGCCTTTCACGATATTCTTAGTTGTTTACATTCATTAAAGTTTTTAGCTATTGTGTATTTTCCAGTGTACATTGTTATTGATGCAAATCATTATGGTTACTGGCTCTTATTATTAGTGTTTAACTTATGACTATACATGATTCCATGTTTCTGAGATGTCTGTTATGCTGAGGACTGTCATGAGTTATTATTTGAGATATTTATTGTTTATGGAGAAGTAATAAGTGTCTCTCTTATGAATTCGTGTTGTATGGTAAATTTGCTTTACTAATTAAATGCAGCAGGTATATTTATTGGGAATTTACTCAAACACTATTTGTGTTTCAGTTGGAGAGAGTTGAATTGGTATTATCCCAAGTTGCTGGCAAAGATATCACTGAGCCAAATTGGCTTCAGTGCCTTCAGGAGGTGGTGTAGTTGCTGTCTCTGCATCATCCGGTGGAGGAGGTGGTGCTGCACCTGCCGCAGCTGCTGAGTCTGATGGTGTGAGTTGCCAAAAATGGCAAAACTGGACAATATTTCACGGACGGAGGGAGTAAAACTTAAAATCATGAATTACAAAATGATATATTTCATCCGTCTCAACTAAGTAGAGTCAAAACATTTAGACATGCATATTAAGAAATTAGGACATCCAAAAAAGGAATACGATTCAATTTAGTTGTGACGGAGAGAGTAGTATTATAAAATTTTGTATAAATCTTTCTAATGAACACGAATGGAGTACAACAGGACCTTCACTCCCCTTTCAATCTGACAGTATTTGGAGGAAACTCACCCCTCTCAGAAATACCAATTTCCGTCCCCAATCCGGCAAAAGAGGAGCACCGAAGAGGTGAGTATGGTGACTGGAGGACAGGCGACTACATGTGCAGCAGCGTGGATTCTCGAGAGAGCGAAACTAATAGCATCACTAGTTGTTTGCATTGCCAAAATTTGGAGAAATAATAATAGGGTCTTGTTCTACATCATGATCAAACAAACCATCACTATATACGTAGATAAGATAAGGGAATCGGACTGCTAGATCCTTGCAAGTTGCAACAAATAGGCGCAGATCAAAATTCTACTCTAAATCTCTACCAGTTAAAGTTCATCAATTGCTAGCTTAGAATATTCCCATTAGCATCTTAAGTCAATGAAGAAGTTCAGTGTTTAAAAAACTAGTATTATCACCCGTGCTATGCACAGGTCATATAATTTTCACGTACTAATTACACATTCATAACGATGAAAATAAGAACTGATATCATTGAATAAAGTTTAAAAATAAGAAATAGTACTATATAATAACATTTGATTAGATAAATAAAACAATATTTCAAATAATTAAATATAAGGTTAAAGATATCGATTAGTATACTTTAGAATATCTAAAGCAAATATAACAATCATACTTCAATAACATAATAATCATACAAATTAATCACAGCTTATAATATTCAAATAAAAAAAATTCATAAGTGAAAGAACAAAAGAAAAAATATACTACATGAATGAATAATAATATAACTTCACTTGATAACAACAACACAATAGTTCATAATTTTTAAAAAATTGTCCTTATAAACAACATTAACACTAACTCACAAGTGCTAATTATGAAAACCAAACGTCCAAACGAAAGCAGAAACTACGGCAAAAGAGAAAGATACCGAAAGGTACAAAAACAAGCAAGGTAATGAGCACAACTGTGATTGCCAAAACATCAAATTCTCATCGACTAAAGATAAATCATCTCTATCATCATGCGAGTAAATGAAGTCTTTGTGTGAAAAAAATTGAGTAAAAAATAGCATGAACAAGTTTATTTTAAAAGATGTGCAATTGCTCCAAGGTATGGCTCTTGTTAAACCCAAAAACTAAGGGGCTTCTTGTGCTTGGTAAGCGTAAGGAATACAAATGGAATGGAATTGTTACTCCTTGATTGATTCCATAAAAAAATTATTAATTCAAAAATATTTTTGCAAAATATTTTGGATCATACTATTATTTTGTACTATACACATGAGTGAGTGTGTGTGGCATTGTGTGTGTGTATGTATGTGCCGATGGGTGTGTATGTGCATGCTTGTGTGTGTGTGCATAGTGTGTGTATATGTGGTGGTGGAGGGGTGTGTGTGTGTTGTGCAAGTACGTGCAAGTAAAAATAAAAGGATTTCTATACTTGAGAAGCAAAGAATCATTATTATTGGCATTAAGGAAAGGAAGAGTAATGACGGCAATTATTGGTACCTATCCAAGAAAATCCACGTAGTATAGGAAGGTATTCTCTCGACAAGGAAGTTTGATTGTTCTAGAAAACACAACTACTTCTTTCCTGTAATCAGCATCGTCTTCAGATCCTTGAACAAGTCCACTGAGTTTACTGAGAGGATGGTTCATCCTCAAAGAAAGGTGGTTGCCTGAACTACTCGGTATAGAATCACCCTTGATGCAGCCAAATTCTTTGAGGTGAGAAACATAAGATTCAATGTGTTTGCTATTGTTTTCAAGTTTTTCCTACGAAGAATAGTGGCTATCAACCATCAGTGCTCGCACGACAGTCAGTGGAAAAATCAACAAAATAATTCACTCCGTACATTTGGATTTAAGGATGATAGCTCAATATTTAAACATATTTTATTATGATTATGAAATAGAAGCAACAATTAGAGCATCCACAACGCTGTCACTCGGAAGAGCACAGCTCGTGCCAACTCGTGCGAAGAGGGCGCTCTCTTTACAGCGGCGCGACGCACCTGCCCACGTGTCGCGACGTGGGTGAGCGGTGACACCCACTCGCCCCGGTGAGTGGGCGTCATTTTAATGCAGTTTTTTTTTTGTTTTTTTTAAAATCATAAAAAAATTCCAAAAAATTCCAAAAAAAATTTCCACTTCCCAAAATAGATCTGTTTTATGACTATTTTTTTATTTTTTCCTATTTTTTATTCCCAATTCATCCAAATTATCTATAAATACACCCATTCTTCAATCATTCATTTTACATCAAACCAAACTATGTGTCTCACTCATACTTTTTCATACAATTATTTTGCATCAATTCAAACATATTGGGGCAAAATTCGGCAACAAGTAGTCGGTTCCTCTAATTGAACATATTTGTAAGTTTTATTGGTTTGTAATTTAATATTTAGAATTTAAATTAAGCAATTTAAAACTTTTAGTATTTGAATTATGCAATTTTTTATGTTTTAGAAATTTGTAATGTAATTTCGAATTTTTAATGAAATTTTATTAATAATGAAATGCTTTTAGTAATTGTGGTTTAAAATTGAATAATAGAATAGTGAGACCCATGAATAGTGAAGAATATAATTGTGGATGTTGTGTCTTAGCTAAGAATAAAGAATAAAGTATGAATAAAAGTGGGACTAGACCCATGAATAGTGAAGAGCCTGTAATGGATGATGCCCTTAGATTAAATATGGACTTGTAAAAAAGAGAAAATTGTTAAAACTTACTCTTATTGAGACAAATCTTTCATTCTGAATTTGCATTTCATATGTGAGAGTGACGCAACCAAGTTTGCTTTAGAATCAATCCCATGTTCCCCGTTCCGTTTCTGTCAAAGAATGAGTAGAATTAATAAACAAAAAATACAATGGACTACAAAATCACTAATCAAATCAAGTATTCAACCACACATTTCGATCGTAATTAATCAAAAGATAATTCACTTCGTACATTCTTCCCCGATATCACCCCGAGTACAAAATAAATAAAAAACAAATACTAATCCGCATCCCAGCTCTCATCGAATTTGAAGACGATTACATGATCCATCACCTTCTTAGCTGGTTTTCCCCATAAAAACAAAAGGAAAAATCTATGATTCAACCATACGACATGCAAGCTTAATTTGGGGAGAAATCAACACTTAACTATCTTATGATCACAACAAAACTACTTGATGATCGAATTCTCAGATCAAATTTCACCGAAATTAAACACATGACATCAACTTATGAAAATAAACATGAAAAGTGAGGAAATCAAACCTTGAATTTAGATATGGAGACCATGACTCTGCTTTGACGATGATTTTTTTCTTAGATCAAGAAACAAAGAGCGCGATTCAGAGTGAGAGTGTGATAGTGAGAAATAGAGAGTGAATTCACTTATTAAGAATTAAAAAATAATAAGATTTTAAATTGCCAAAATTTTTAAATAATAAATGAAACATTATTTTAAGAGGCACGAATCTAACATTTGACTTGTTAAAGAAAATTTTAACTAATTCATAAGAAGTTTAAATATTAACCAGTTATTATTTTTTTTAAGAAAATAAGAGAGAAATAGTAAAAAAAGAATTATTACTACAACCCATATCTTTAGTTTGGGTGTATTCAAGTTTCAACGAAAAAATATGTTGGCGTTATCGGATTGAATAAAAATGAATTCCAGCGAGAAGTGCGTTGGTGTATTAATACCCACACCTTTAGTTTGGGTATATTCAGATTTCAATTAAAATATATTGGTATCATCAAATTGAATACAAATAAATTCTAGCGAGAAGTACGCTGGCATCATAAGTGTGAAAAGCATATTTCAACGGAAACCAGTTTAATGTAAACAGTGAAAAACGCGTTGGCATATTAAATTAAAAAAAAGAACCTCGCTACGAAAAGCACGATGGTTGAGAAAAAGAATATCGGCGAAAATCACAATGGCATATATATATATATTCAAATGAGGAAATTTTTTTAAACAAAATTGAGGCAAAAGTTTAGAGTTAGTCTCACGTGCGCGCATCACACTAAAAAATAATCAAATTAAATTATGTTTAAATACAATAATTAACTTCATAAGTATAGCAATTAAAGTTTCACAATTCTAGAGATAAAACAAACCAATTATTTATAGAATGTCTCAATAACAAGTTTCAACATTCTAGAGAAAACAAACCAATTATTTCTCAATATGTGATTGGGGAAGGTAATGGAAAATAAAACTAATTATAGAGAGAAAACAGAGAGAAAACAAACCAATAACAAGTTTCAACATTCCAGAGAGAAACAGAGAGAAAGAAGATATGACATAAAGTGATTGAATAAGTAGATATGACATAAAGTGATTGAATAAGTGAGTGAATAATATCATTTTAGGTACTCAAACTATAAGAAAATATCATATTCAGTACTAGAGAGATAGATAAAGAAAATATCAAATCCAGTACCTAGATATGAAAGTCCCAAAATGTCCTTCATGTCTTGAGGGTATTTTGGGTGTAAAATTGTGATGAATAGTCAAAAAGTACCATAAATATGATTACATCTTAGTTCAGGGACTACGCATGATATTTTTAAAATTTAGATACCATTTGCGTGCAAAACGCATAGTTCAAAGACTATTTGCATAGTTCACTCTTTATTTTATACTCCCTCCGTCCCATAAAAGATGGCACACTTGTGGAACGACACGAGATTTTAGGAGGTTTTGTTTTGTATGTTAAATGGAGAGAGAAAATATAATTTTTATATTCATATGAGAGAGAACTTTTTCCAAAAAGGGAAATGTGACATATTTTGTGGGACAAATAAAAAAGAAAAATGTGACATCTTTTGTGGGACGGGGAGTACTAACAATGTAACAATAGACAGTTAAATAGGTTATATACTTTGATTACAAGGATTTTTTTTCTTCATAGCCAGCTAATTAAAATGGACAAGGTTTCATATATCAATTAGTAGTATAATTTATCTCATGAAAAGTATTAATGTTTATCAACACTATGGTACACCACCGTACAATGTGATGGATAATTTTCCAAAGAGCAGTATAAACGCAGTGAATTTCTACGTACATAATTGGATATTTTAGATATTTTCACTTCAAAATCAATTTATTATTTTTAATTATTTTAAAATAGATTACTATATTACATATCTGTCCTTTAATATAATACATCCGAAAAATTTAAATTTTCAAATTAAAGATTATAGATTTGGAAAAAGATTTGCTTTTCTACTGTATATCTATTTAATTATATCTAAATCAAATGCAATTGGATATTTTAGGTATTTTCACTTCAAAATCAATTTATTATTTTTAATTGTTTTAAAATAGATTACTATATATCTGTCCTTTAATATAATACATCTGAAAATTTTAAATTTTCAAATTAAAGATTATAGATTTGGAAAAAGATTTGCTTTTCTACTGTATATCTATTTAATTATATCTAAATCAAATGCAAATCATTATGAATCTTACAAACAGATTCCTTCAAAGCATTTCCGTCAATTAAATGTTAGTCATATAGTTGTACAGAGAAAAAGAAAAAATATTGTTGATATAGCTTTAAAATATTAAAATCAGTCCAAAAATTTAAAAATTATACGGAGTACTATAATTCTTATAATCAAAATCGAAAACTCAATCAATATTCATACACTATCAAATTTTCATTTATTCCCTTCATCTCTAGTAAGTGATACTTCCTCCGTCCCATGCTACTTGCACATTTCATTTTCGGACTGTCCCCAAACTATTTGCACTATTTATATTTTAGAAAAAAAAAAATTATGGTATTTAATTAAGATATTCGAGTTAGTTCGTGTTTCCTTTATCAAGTGTTGTCTTATTGCACTTAAAATTTTAATTTAATTACATTAATTACTCGTGTTCAAATTTACGCTGTTAAAGTGAAAAGTGTGAGTAGTATGGAACGGAGGAGTACATTTCTTTTTCCTCACGTGTGTTTTGAGAAAATGATAATAAATAATTAAAGTACGGTATTTTCCCACTTACTTTGTTTTTTCATCATTTAACTACTTATATTAATTTTTCAAAACACTTGCAAAAAAAATGTGTCACTTACCTTAGGATGAGTGGAGGCAAATTATAAAATACTCTATATAGCTTTAAAATATTAAATACATAAGTTAGGAACTATGTTACAATTATTTTATCGAAATTTCACTGTAACGTTGTAAAAATTAAAAATTTAATGGAGCTAAAAATTTGGAAAGTGAAAAGTTAAAACAAAATTATGAAATTCTTAAATCAAAATTTTAACCTCAATTGTTGGTATCTTTAAATCATAATTTTCCAATTTTAATTTCTTTTATGATAAATTAAAATGAGTTAGGAAGTCTAATATTTTTACAAAGAAACAGAGAAATATTAAAAATATAAATTTAAAATATTAAAGCTATACCAAAAATTAAGAGTTTAGTTAGAAAACTGAAATTCGGAATGTCAAGTAAATTGAGCAGGTATTTAAATAAAAAGATATTTAATATTTATTTTTAAAATATTAATTGGACAAGTTAGGAACATGTAATTATTTTCTAACAGAATTTGCCTGTAAAATTCTAAAAAATAAGAATTGAATAATATTAAAATTGAAAAATAAAGTATTAAAATTAAATAAAGTCAGAAATAGCCAGGGTATGATTTATTTAGTATGGGATAGTAATTATAGGATAAATAATTAAATACTTAGCTTCAAATATAAAATAAAAGAGTTAAAAATATATGATTTTTTTTTTTATCATGGTTCAACTATAGCATCCCAAAAATTAATAATTTCATGAAATTAAAATTTTAAAAGATAAAGGTATAACATGAAAGTGTATGAAAATATTTAAAATAGAATTGTATATTCAATTAGGATTACGATAAAATATCTCAAATTTTAATGTGTTACTTCATATAGTATATCGAGCTTGAATTCTAATATTTTATGAAGGAAAAGTTAAAATACTAACTATATAACTTTAAAATACTATATTGAATAGATGAGTTATGAACATATGGTTATTTTTTTTATCGATGTTCGACTGTAACGTTTCAAAAATTGATAATTTGTAGAAATTAATCTTTTGGAAAGTAACGTATTCAAATCAGAATTACAAAATTTTAAAAAAATTAAAATTGTAAACTCAGTTAGTAGTATTAAATTTTAATTTTTGCATATAATAGTAAATTGAACTAAGAAACCCAATACTAACCTAATACTTTATATAAAAAAAGATAAAATATTAAATAGAAGAGTTAAGAACATATTTTCGACTGAGGTTCAACGTTTTGTAAAAATTAAGAAGTTGAAGAATGAAAAATTTGAAAGTAAAGAGTTAAATTCCATTAGTATTAATATATCTCAAATTTTAGTTTGCTGCATGATATAGTAGTGAACTGAACTAGGACCTATAATATTTTATAAAGTAAAAGATAAAATATTTACATATACCTTTAAATTAGTATAAATTAGTATGGAAGAGACGAATTAAGAATATGTGATTTTTTTTTTTTGGGTACGATTGCAACATTTGAAAATTTAGAATTTAAAGAAATTAAAATTTGAAAAACAAAAAATGACTATCAAAAGTATGAAATTCTTAAATATAATAATCATAACCTCAATTAGTATTAATATATTTTATATTAGATTTTAATTTGTTATATGTTATATTGAATTGGGTTCAGAATAACAAAAATTGAAATATTAACTGTATATCTTAACATAATTTGATAGATGAGTTAAGACTGTTGATAACTTTTTTTTAATTGAGGTTTAAGCGTAATGTCCTAAAAATTATGAATTTACATAAAAGAAAAATATAAAGAATTAAATCAAAATTATAAAATTCTCAAAATCAAAATTGTAAAATTCATTAATAATAATATATAATATGTATCAAATTTAAAATTATTTGAATTCTTTTTTTTTTTTTTGGAACTTTACTAAAAAATAATCAAATACTTTTTTAATTCATTTAATTAACATTTTATATATATAACTAATATTTTACAATCTTTTTAAAAATAAATTGAAATTTGAAAAGTAAAGGTATATACCTTATTAAAATACTACTCCATGTATTTTGGAAATTAAGATATATTTACAATTTTTATTTTTGAAAGTAAACGTATATAGTTAACGTTCCAAAATTAGTACTCTTATATGAACAACTTAGAAATTTAATTAAAAATAAAATACGTATATAATATAAAATTACAAAACATCATTTCCCATTCCATTGCTTCATGATTTTAATTTGTACGTTCGTAAGATTGAATAATTGATTTGTTACATATAGATTTATAATAGGGATAATGTAGTAAATAAACAATATAATTAATAACAAAAATAATAGAAATAAAACTGATTTGGTCCTATTTAAAAGGTAAGGGTATTAACTATTATGTATGTAGAAATTTTTGTAAGTAATATATTAACTGTATTAAAATTCACAAATATTTATTCAATAAATTATGCATATATTCATTATCAGATAATAAAATGTTTCAAAATAAACTATATTAAAATTAGTGTCACTAAAGCACGAATTTAATCATAACTTTTATTTTGTACTGCATTTATAACAGTTAATGAAACATAAAATTGGATGCAATTATTTTATATATTTTTTTAATTATATTACTATAACATTATAAAATTTAATTAATATAAAAAATGAATATCGCAATTAAACTTTATAAGTTAAGAAAATATACAAACAATATGTATAACATAGTAAGAATTTAAAATTTGTTAATATTTTTAATTTATAAGTTAAATTAAATTAAATTTATAAACTGTAAATTTCTTATATTTCAATTTATAAATTTAATTTAATTTCTATAGTGTATGTCAAAGAACAAAACATACGAACAATATACAATATCACAATTATTATTTATAAGTATTTGAAACTAAAATTTACATATATTTAATAATTTTATTAATAACATAAAACTGCACACATGGAAGATAGTGGGGGATGAGAATGCTAACTCTAAAAATGTGGTAGAGAGAGAGAGGAGAGAGACGAAAGAACTGCATTCAATCCTAGCAACATTTTGGAAGATAGAGGAGAGAGAGATAAGAGAGAATTGCTCCAGAATTTTAGCAAAAATAGGAACAAAGAGGGGAGAGATTATAGAAAAAACGTTTTCTAAAGTATATTTATTCCTAAAGGATAGATAAGTAATATATTAATTAATTTAAAAATAATAAAAATTTATGAACTGGTTTTAAAACTGAAATTCCTAAAATATCCAATTACGTACGTAGTTATTCTCTACGTTTATTAGTGCTCTTTCTTTAATTACTTTTAGTTACAACAAATCTCCATTTGACAATTCTATTATTTGAAACTTGATTGTGATTGTAATTCGCAAATAATGATAACTTAATTAATTAATTATTTGACATTCTCTTTACTATTTTATTTAATATTTTAAGTTAAATAATTCTTTTTCTTTATAAAGTATTACAGTTCTTAGCTCAATTCATTATATTATGAAAAAAAATGATATATAATCTGTTAATGCAACTTTTCTTTTATAGTTTTAATATTGAGAATTTCATAATTTTGATTTAATTTATTGAAATTCATAATTATTTGAATATTACAGTCTAATTAGATAAAAAAAATTCACATGCTTTTAACTGGTCTATTTAATATTTAAAAGCTATAAAATAATTTATTTTCTCTTCCGCTTCTTCTTCTTTATATAGTAGTACTATTAAAATTCTCAACTCAATTGCTGTTGCGTAACAAATTAAAATTTGATTAATGATATAGTAATATGAATAGAGTCTACCATTTTGATTTAAATTCTTTACTTTCTAAATAATTCGAATTCATTACGATTTTGATTTGAATTCTTTACTTTCGATTTAGTACTAACTTTTATTCTCATAAATAATAACTTAATGTACATTAAAAAAATTAAAGCAATAAATTGTATTCAAAATAATAATAATTCTATATAATAGAATAATAAATTTTATTTAATTAAACAATATGATTTTTCATAATAAATATAACTTTTATTCTCTAGAATACTACTCCACTTTCGATAATGATTTTCAATTCAATCGGTAACATGCTCTCCATATATCCAATAAATCAAAGGGTTTGAGTCACGAAAGTAAAATTTATCGTTGACAATAATAATTTTTATTCACAAAATAAATTTTTCTTGAAAATAACAATATATATTTTTTATTACGACAATAAGATTTATTAACGAAAAGGATAACTTTTATTTATTAAAATAATATTAATAAATTTCATTAACAAGAATTATTATTATTTATAAATATAATAACTTTTATTTATAAAAATAGTAACAAATTTTATTTGTAAAAACAATCATTTTTAATTTTATATTTTAAATATATATAATTATTTCAGTAAAATTACGAAATATACTTTTAATTGTACTATAATTAAAAGTATGAATACTCTAATTAAGACTTTAAATACTCAATTTAAAATTATGAATATATTGAATTAGGCATGGGGATTCGGTCGGTACTTTAAATACTCAATTTAAAATTATGAATACATTGAATTAGGCATGGGGATTCGGTCGGTACGGTCGGAACCGAACCGATTAGTCAGTTAATCGACTCCCATTTTTTCTGAAATCTAGAACCGAAACCGAACCCTTAGTCGGTTCGGTTCCTTAAGGAACCGATCGGTTATGACCTACAGGTTCTTAGGTTCTACCGAAGGAACCGAAATCAATTGTGGTCGGAGAAGCGGAGCAGCAATAGCGGCGGTCGGCGCAGTGGCAGTGTCGGAACAACAGCAGCAGAGAAGAGTGGGCTAGGAGGAGAGAGAAACAACTGTCAGAGAAGCAGCGGCGGTCGGTGCAGCAATCGCGTCGGACAACAACTACCGAGAGCAATGGCGGTAGGTGCAGCAGCCGCTTTGGATATCGACAACAAAGAAGAGTGACGAGGAGGAGAGAGCAATGACTGTCGAAGAAGCAGCGGCGGTCGGCACAACATCAATAAAGAAGAATGGAGAGGAGAGAACAACAGCGGTTCTTTTTTAGAAAGAGCAGCAACCGTTTTTCTTAGTAAATGCCTTAGAATCTTTTATAATTTTTATTCAATTTGATAGATGATTGATTACAATGAATATAGTGAAAAATTAACCTTTCTGTTCTCGGTTAGAATCGAGAACCGCCTAAATCCAAAACTCACTAACCAAAACCGAATCTTAATCTTATTTTTTCGATTCTCGGTGATCCTCGGTTAACCGAGAACCGGGAACCGTTTTCCCACCCCTAATTGAATGCAAGCATAATAAACATGTGCCGAGTAATTAAACTTCATAATCTAACATTTATGTTTCTAAAATAACAGTAGGGTAAATTAGTCACAATATAAAATATAATTATATCAAGATAATATAAGGGTATTATGGCATAGAAACATTATGTCTCTAAATCACTGCTCTTTTACATATTTGCGTGCGCAAAAATTAGAAGTTTCTCACAATCTCTATTGAGATAAGTATTTATTTATTAAAATACCATTGTTACCCACACATATATGAATCTTCATTTAATGATATCACATCATCATATCCTCAATTTAATGAGATGCGATGATGCATAACAACTGACACCAAGACACTTGCACTATCCACATGTTATATCTCCCTAATTTGAATTATTTTACCATAATCATGCTCATTTTCTTCTCTGTTGTAAATATAGAAATTCATAAAAAAACATAAACTCAAACATCATCTCCCATTTTTAAGAAGATGAGTGTTCAGTTTCATGTAGTAATGTCCTTCATAGGGCTAATATCAACCCTCGGTGGGCCCGAATGCCTCCTCGGTCCGGCCGGGGAGAAGGACAACCGTTTCTTTGCAGAGCCGCCGGCTACCTTATCAGGCGTCCGGCCTCTCTCCCCTTGGACCGGGCTAGCCATCCGCGACTTAGCTCTTGTCGACTCTGTTGAAGCCATGTAGCCACGAACCGTGGCTTGTGAGCTTGTTATGCTATCATCATCCCTCACGGACGAGCCAGCAATGCTGTGCCTCCGATATCTATACGACTGAGCACTTCTGTTGCTTTTCAACTCATCATCTGTGCCATTAGTTTCCCTTGGCCTAATCTTAGAAGATGGTGTGATTTTCGACTTGGGAGTAGAGGGCGACTGCCTGCTGGGAGGCCGGCTTTGTTTATGGTCACTGTTCAGTTCTTTACTCGTTGCATTCCCATTTTCGTGTGGACGAGTAGCCATCCATCGCTCTAACCAACTCCAACCCCAATGAGGATTACTCGGATCCATGAATGTTTGGTTAGCACTGTTTAAAGAGGCCCTCCATGTTTGCTGCTACACACAATTCAATCCATATCAGTGTAAGAAACACTACTTCTTTGTGATTAATTCTAATTGTATTGACAAGATCGCGTGGATTACCTGATGAGTATACGCATAAGCTAAAGCGCGCTCCCTTCTTATCGCAGCTTCTTGCCGGTGGTGTAACCTGGCTTCGATCTGCTCTTTCGACAGCATGCTATCATCCCAATCCTCCCCAATCTATATTCCAAATACATAACTCTATGAAGCACATTATATATATTTCTTGCTCATGAAAAAGTGATTAGCAAGAAACAGCCATAAAGAGAATCATGGATCATATGAAAAATGAAAAGATGCAATGAGAGAGATAACTGAGGGCGGTTTCACTTTACCGATGCTCTCCACTTCTGAACCTCGCCTTCGTGTTTTTGCTGGATCTGATGCTGAATGGACAAGTTCTCCTCAGACTTTCTGGCTCTCCTTGCTCGAACCTCTGACTGCATACGCCCCAGCATTTGCGTATATTTTAAGGTGCTCGTTGCTTGGCGCTTCACTGCTTGCCCCTCTATCAATGACTTCAGCCTCGCGCGACCTCTCAACGCCTTCAATTCTCTCCTAGCCTAAAATCAAAGAAAAGGTTATGACTTTAGATGAAAATATCTATTTTTCAGACATTGTTACTAAGTTGAGACAATCAATCATACCAAAAGGCAACGGAAAGCTGACTGAATCTTGATAGCAGCTATCTCATCACTGGTTTTACCCGAGCCACGGGGTGCAGATGTGAGCCGGACAACCTCAGCAGCAGCGTGAGCAGCAGCAACAGCGGCCTCAGCAGCCGCAGCAGTGGCAAGAGCAACAGAATAAGCATGCCTACTCTGTTCATTCTCGGCTTCCGTTAGCTTCACCTCCTCCACCGGAGATTGAGAAGCAGGAACCACTGCTGTGTTTTCTGCATTGTACAAATCCAAATACAACACTTCTTTCCCCCAATCTCCAGATTTTCGATTCTTCTGATTACACAAACAAAACTAGTGAAAACATCTCACTTCCACACCCCCAAAAAGGTGAAATTTTGAAATAAGTTTGCTACCTTTCTGCTACTCTGCCCTGATCCACAGCTCATTACTTTCTTTACTGTATGAAGCCATCCCATTTTCCTTCCCATTCCTGACTGAAACATATTGGACTGCCACTTTTAATCACATATAAACTAATAGTAGTATAAAATTAATACTACATATCATGATCTATTACTCCTATAATTTTTGGAATAGCATACAAATAATTATAATTGCAAGTATAATACAATGTCCAAGAAATAAAAGTTAATCAGATAAATGTCTATATAAAAGAATTAAGTCTTGTAGTTAAATTTTTTGCCTTCATAACTCCAACTTCATGGAGGCATAAAAATCAGGTCATTAAAAGGCATGCAACTGCTCAGGCACCTGGTATTATATTTCAAAATTTAGTTCATTATTTGACTATATGTGAAATGATTTTTATTCTAATCCTACATCATGATAAGTACTAGTATTATTTTTTATTTTAATTTATAATCATAATTAAAAGTGACAGTCCAATGTAGTATGAACAGAATATACCTAACTATTGAGCCACATATAAATATCAATATTCACAAACAACTAGTTTAAAAAACAATGAACAAATCTGTGCTGAACATACCTAACTATTGAGTCCCACACAATTTAATTAAAGGGTCTTTTTACAAATAATCAAACTTTGCTGTTCACATTCAACAAAACGGACATTCCCACAGGAAATCACCCTAAAATAGGATAATATGTCTTGAAATTACCAAAACAAAGGGAAGAAAAAATCAAACAAGAGGTATTCATTCCATTAACATCCAAACAAGAAATTTACCAGAAATCAAAATAAAACAACCTAAACCCTCCAATTTGAGCTCCACTACTCGGTGCGAAACTGTCTAATCGGATGTCTCTCCAATTTTTTTTATCGTTTCAATAGTAAAAAAGTTTGAGACCTCCAGCATGAATCGAAGGGATAGCAGAAACATAAATAAAACTGAAAATAGGAATTAAAAATACATGGGAATGAAGAAACCGTTATTGAAAAATCTGGTGTTGTGAATTTCAAAGGCAAATCGTGTATAATGAATCTCCTCTTCTCCGACTTGTGCTACTGATATATCGACAAACAAGCAGTGAATCTGTCACCAAGGTGGCTTCAAAGCTGTCATATCATATCATATGTAAGCGGAAATGTTTGTTTAGAGAGTGTTTAATAGAGAAGAGAGAATGAAATCTTAATCTGATAATTAAGGAAGTGATGAAACACGTTTTGAGAAAATGTAACGGACAGGGTTAGTTTGGGTATTTGCCTGGGTGCGTAGCTAATAGCAAGTCGCCACGTGGGATGTCTGTGGGTCCTCATCTAATTCTGACTTGGAAATATTTTGTTTATTCAAATAAATAATGAGATGGTCAGTTTAATAAATTTTCGAACTAGTACTTGAAAACTAACAAACCACCACTTCTGTTTTCCAGGTTTTGGGGTTTGTAAAATCGTTTACTGTGAATTCAGTTACTTGTTCGACAAGAATTTTGGTAGTCATCGACACATATAAGTAATACTCCATCAGTTTTAGCTTAAACGAGACGTTTAATTTTTCGCACATATCTTAAAAAAATAATGATAAATGATTAAAGTGAAGATAAAAATAAGTAAAAGAGAGAATAATATAGAAGATTGTCCCTCTTACTTGATTTTATCATCATTTTTGTAAAACAGGTCAGAAAATGAAATGTCTTGGAAGGCATATTTAGAGTTATTATGTCATTTTGGTATGTTCCATAATAGTGGAGTTATTTCTTTTTTAGTAAAAGTCTAACATACTTACTCTCACTTACTTTATTTTTTCTTCATCTCTCTTTATTTTTTATTTCCTACTTTATTCTTTCTATACTCAACTTATTCAACATAATTTTTTCAAATCGCGTGTCAAAACGTCTCCGCTACTATAGAACGGAGGTAATACATTTTAGACTTTTGTTTTAGGTAGACACTGAAGAATATAGCAGGACAAAACTAGCATGTGAACACTTGGGAAAAGCATTTGACCAAGTCAGTGACATGGTACATACAATTTTAATTTTTTTCGAACTTGTACATTAATCATTTACAATCGGAATCTTTAGTTCACAAGAGTATGTCAGAAAGACTATTCTTAAATTGTAAATAGGCAATTATAGTGTCAGCACAATCTTTTCCACATTTTTTTGTCTTCAGTGGTGTTAATTTTACCCATCATTAATCTGAAAGTATAATTATTTTTTTTTTAACAAAAACAGCTCTTTTAAGACATCCGCTATCACAATAAGTTAAAATGCAACTTTAATTTAATTACCCTACCAAATAAAATATTTGTAGCAGGATAACAAAATACTACTGCCAAACTAAAGAAAATTCCTTGTTAGCCAAAGAAATCCAAAGAGAAATAACAAGTGATTTTAGCACTTTAGGGATAGTGGGTATCACGTTATTTTTCTTTCTAACGTTAGAAAGACAAAAGTAAATTTTGTTGTTTGGGTGATTTTCAAAGTCGGCTAATATCATTATCAGCATCACATCAAAATTTAGAATTTAGAATTTAGAATTTAGAACTTTGATGTTAATGTTGTTTTGACTTTGACATATTTGAATTGTTTTTGTTTATTGAAGTAATTAATACTTGCGTGTAGATGTGTCAATTGTTGGAATAAATCTAGAACAAAATACTCTTATCATTCAAACAAAGTTTAATTCACATTGGAATAAATTAGTTCTTTTATTCTTCTTTTAATCTATTTGGCTTATTGTGATTCGTATATATGTTTATTTGGAAATTATGACCTTGGACCTTTGGTAGGAGAGGTGGAGGTGGACCCATTCCTAGGAGGGTCAAAGATTAATTTTGAGGGTGTTTATTTAACTTGTACGGTAAATTATTTATTTTTTGTAATAGCAAAAGATATACTCTATATTAATAGTGATAAAATGCAAACTTATATATGGTACAAATTCCAAATTTTTTAACATAGTGTTAATACAACAGTATAAAATTTCATGATTTTGATATAACACAATATCAATGCAATGTCAATATGGTGTCAACCGTTGATATTGTGTTGATATTTTCTATTGATGTTATTTTGTCATCTGTTGACTTTTCTAACGGTTCAGATCATAATTTAGAGTTTGTAAAGTATTTAGAGTTTGCATTTGATCACATTCCTAGTCAATGTACTAATAAAAGGAAAACCAAATTTTAGGCAAAGTTAATGGTTTTAAAGACCAATTTCCCTAAATTTAATTATAATCTATTTTATTTCACGTGAAACCTTGTTAATTTTTATACAATGTTTTCAGGTGGCTTTTCATACAACTGAAAAATCGACTTTTTACGTAATTGGCCCGAAGAGTTGAGCTAGTACCAAAAGTTAACGCACTACTTTCCATCACGCTACTTTAATATAATGTTGACTTTTAATGAGTTTACTCAAAAATCGAATACTATATAGAATTGGATGCATTTTCTATACCTTTTATGACATTGATTTCTTCTACGTGTGATCAAAAGTTTTGAAAACACACGTTAGCATTTTAAATACATACTACTATGTTGAAAGGGTATAAACTTGATAAACCGGCAAAAGGTTAAAGGAGCATTATTTCAGATAAAAAGTTAGTAGTAATCAATATATTACTTCTGGTTGAATTTATCATAAAAAACAAAAGAATTTTACAAATTTTATTTTATTTTCAAGAATAATATCATTATTTTATAGGAATTGGTGAATGTTTAATATTTAGTACTCTTCCGTCCCAAGGTAATTGAGTTGTATTTATTTTCGGATCGTCTCAAGATAGTTAAATTATTTTTTTTGGCAAAACACTTTATTCTCTCTTTCTCTCTATTACATTATTATCTTTCCACCTAACATGTAAACATCAATGTATTAAATTGCATGCCAAAAATTGCATCAATTATGTACCATTTTTTAAAATTGTATTGTTGTTTTCTATGTGTTTGCTTTTAAAGCTCCGTTGAATTGATGGGATAACTTGGGTCAGTTTAATTCATACCATACGTACCAAGTAGTATGGTGTGCTTGTATAAATTTAGTGAATTCAATTACATAGTTTGGTAATCTGGGTTACCAAACCAGTATACAAGACTTAGGTTCGAAAAATCTCATATGAATTGACTATATTCATACTATAATTTCCAAATTTTCATAGCAAGAATTCAAACCATCAGGATGAACTATGAAGGTTATTTTTAGTATACTCAAGTAAAAAAAAAAAGAGTTTTAAGAGTACGTATCACAAAGCATCATTTTTTGTACAAACTAGAAGAATTCATGATTTTACCATGCACAAATAGTTTCGTTAAAACACATGAGCACTTTATGAAGGATACTGTCATTAAAAATACAATGAATATCAGGGAAAGGCTAAATATCTACAAATAAATATAGATTATGGTTATTTAAAAACAAATTTTTATGCCATTCTAGATGGCATCAGAATCGGGATTCCCCAATCAGCATCATTTTTCAGAGGAGTATATGTCATGACTCTTGAAGCGATCCAAGTGTGCCCGGGGGAGGATTGCAGGGAGCACGAGAGCTGCTTTGTGATGATTCTGGCTTGTCGTTGCCAAGGCAAGGCTGTGAATTTTTAGCTGGCGTTCGAGGTGTATCCATCTTCAAGGATGGGGTTTTCCCTTTTACTTCCTCCAGCTTTCTCTGCTGCTCGAACATTTCTTGGAGACGCTTCCCTTGCTCTTCGATACGTATCTGCAGATTTCTTTGAATCTGAAAAGACACGGTTCGACATTACAGTACCTTACCCAAGAAATCCGGTCACTTTTATAAAGTTAGTATCCTATTTTTTCACCCAAAGATGACTAATCCAAGTTATTCATTAAACCTATATCCAAGTCTTTGGAAAGAAGAAATGGATTGATAATGCAACTAGGAAAACATATCGAACTATTAGTACTGAATTTTGATTTGAAGATACTAGGATGTGTTTGTTGGTTGAGAATCACTATATTAAGGGACAATAAGCTGATCAGAATCAGACTGATTAAAGCAGGAAAATTTCGTGGACTTTCTAGGCAGTGATAAGAATTTTAAACGTACCTCAAGTTGATCGTGTAGCTGCTTCTGTACTTCCATCTGCAGTCGGAGAGCTTCAGTTATCCCCATTGTTCTGCCATCAAAAGTTAAATCTGAGAAATCGACCTTTAGTTGCAAGAGTAGAAAGAGATAGAGACGCACGCTTTCAAGTCGCTTGCAGTTTTTAACTTCTTTTCTGGAGTTCCTGCCAATGAAGAGCATAATACAATCGATTATTTACAATCAGATAATAAACGCGAATATCATAATCGGAGAAAGCGCATAAAATGCTATAGAAGTGAAAATGTTGCCAAGATGCACGAGAATCAATCAGTTTCTATCTACCTTCTGGTGAGTCTGGCTTATATCTGGCAGTTCTGTATTTCTGAAATTCCACAGCATAGTAAATAGAAGAATCACAAAAAACCAGAATCTCAAAAGAAAAAGCATCTTCTCATACCTGTAAATGGCTTTTCACGTTATATATCGTCAGTCCTTTGACATTCATGATCTTCAAAACACCCTTTGGCGTAGCTCCTGAAATACAAGTTTTTTTTTTTTTTTTTTTTTTTTTTTTTTTTTTTTTTTGGGAATTTATCTGTTATATAGGAGTACCATCTACATATCAATAATTGGAAGTTAGTAAAAAGCAGATACTCACTGTCGCCACCACCGAGCTTATTCACCGCTTCCACAAAAGCTTCATGAAGTTCTGGAGTCCAACGCATTCGTGCTTTGCTCGAGCCTATTGCTGGACAATAATTTACATTTGGTACCGGACGAGGCTGCAGCTGCTGAATAGAAAACAGAAAAGTAATAAATTGTGAAAATAGAAGAAAAACAAGGAGACAACTAGACATAGAACACCAAATATAAAGAAAATCGAGACTATTTTTAAGTTAACGTCCGAAAGCATCAAACACCATATAACTATTATGGGAAATGGTATAGAAAAACAAACGTTTAGCTCAGATTCGGGAAGATTGCCAGGAAGGAGAAGATCACCCCAGTCTGAATCGAGTGTCCCATCATTAAGTTTAATCAATTGGTTGGCCCATTCCTGCCAATTAGTTTTCCTAGCACGGTCTTCTATCACCACCGGATCTCTAGATGTCTTGATCTGGCTGTCCTGGTTGGGGACTTTTAGGGGAGTATCGAGAAAGTTCTCAATCTCATTCCACAAAACATCATGGTTCCCATTGGCATAGCCTTCTAGATGTGAGTAAGGATGTTGGTTTGCCATAAAAGAATCTCCGTATTTTGGCGACAACGAATACATTGTCGAACTTATTGATGCATTGGAAGAAAAAACTCGAGGCGAATCTGGTAACTGCGGAAACTTGTTAAATGATGCAGGGGCCATCCTCAGCTTTATTCAAGAACAGGAAAGAACCGGAAGATACCTACAAAAAGAGGAGAACGAAGCCACAATTATCAATTCCATACAAATCCTTCATGTACTCATTTGATTGACTCCCAATTTGAAACAAAAAAATAAAAGGAATCAATTTTCTTCTTCGAGAGATATAACTCATTAGGTAACATAAGAAGGGGAGAGTCTCTGTCTCTACGTGATGTATATCTATCTATTCAATCAATTTAGAAACACTTTCAATGCTATAAAACTAGCAAAACTTGAATCAGATAAGAATTCAAGAACTTAGTAAGATATTCAGGCACGATTTAGAGCTAAAACAAATTGACAAAACGAGTAAAACAGCTAAAAATTACCACCCTAATTGAAACATACAAGGAACTACTTTATCCATGACAGTCGTCACCTATATGTTAAATTCTCTAAATTCTTGTCCCACGTCGACTTAGTGATGATATATATAAGTACAGATAACTCTCCCCCTTATAAGGCCTTTTAAGGGGTGAGTGACCTATTTCTAATACTATAAACTATAACTACACCAATTTTATCAAGTATTTTATCATCAAAAATCAACCAAATAAATCGATGTAGACCTAAAACCATCAAATTTCATTGCACCAATTTCGTATTAGGGGAAAATATCTACCATAAATTCAACAATTTGATAATGAAATATTAGCTAATTTTACCCCACAGCAATGAAGATACATTGGTTTAAAGGAAATAATTTTGATAATTCCATTTCAATGTTAGTTCAGAAGCATCTGTTAACACAACTAACTAAACTAAATTTACATTCAATAGCAGAAGAGGGGAACAAAAAAAAAAACAAGTAAATTTCTCAGAACACAATTCAATTCAAGAAAATCAAGAGCAGGAAATAGAATCAACGCGTGCAAAGAAAGGAGATGATATAGAATATAACGTGAGTTGAAAAAACGGAGCTTGAAATATAAGAAACGAACCTTTTGGAATTCGAGAGGTGGGAGAATCCGATGGAATCAATAATGTAGCGATATAATCCAACGTTGAGTTTGAAGATGTTGTTTTCGAGTAGCTGACTTTCCAATTGTAGCTAGATGCACGTATATAATGATTGGGTATGCTCTTTCTTTTAAAAATAAGACAGACAGACAGTTTGCACACACAATCAAATTTACTTGCATGAAATGAGTTGTTGATGAGTGTTAGCGTGGGGAAACTCTGTGTTAATCTTGTCGTCATCTGGGCCGTTGATTTGCGATGACTTTTTTCTCATTGACTTTTAAATCTACGGCTGGAAAAGTGGCTAGATTACATGATTTATTCGTCAGAGCATCTCCAAGGAAATGAAAGAGGTAAATCTTCTATTTACAAAAGTGAAATATATCCTTTAAAAAAATAACACATTCCAAAAGAAAAATGTACTTTGGGACGGAGGGAGTATCTATTAGTATGGTATACCAAATAGGATCGACACTTTGGTGAGGATTGACCACTAAATTTTTACTCCTTTTCAACTTATATCTTTTTAAAAAGTAATTGACTTCCATGAAAGAAGGTAATTTAAAAAGAAAAACAAAAATAACTAACTTTTTATCATTTGTATGAAGAAGATGTATACATACTTTATCAAAATAAAAGAAGGTATACTATCTCCTCAAACAACCTTTCCATTGGAACATGAAATTTTATGAAGAAGAGGCAAATATAGTACTCCCCGTTCCATAATAGATGTCACACTTTCCTTTTTAGTTTGTCTCACAAAAGATGTCACATTTTCATTTTTGAAAAAAAGTTCACTCTCACATTAATATAAATATTATATTTTCTCTCTCCATTTAACACACCAAACAAAACCCCCCTAAAATTCCGTGTTGTCCCACAAGTGTGACATCTTTTATGGGACGAAGGGAGTACTTAGTTAATTCTCTTTAGTACCTCTCCGTTTACCCTTTTCCTTGGAGATGCTCTTAGTGGAGTTAACTTATTGTGAATTACACTATTAATGAAAAAAATATGTTAGCACGGAGCTGCGTGACCTTGAGGTCACGGGTTCAAATACCGCCACCTGTTGGGAGACTTTCGGCCTTAATCCGTAGATCCGGTCGAGCAAGGTTAGTTGGATTTCGCCGGAGACAAGTCCGGTATACAGTTGGTCAAACCAAACAAAAAATAATAATTATGTCGGAAAATGCAAATACCCTTAAATCAGTTAAAATGGAGAAGCATTTTATGATATACCTGTGATACTAATCCGAAAGGGAGAACAAAGAATCAAAACTTGATATAAAGTATTTAGGACGTTCATTCCTTTTAAGTTTCCGTGTTCGTATTATTTCTTGATAACGTAGTATGTATACTGACGACGTTCGGCCATTTAAAGGGGTGAATATAGGTACATATTACATCTATAATTTAATGTACACTATAATTAAATTCAGAGGGTAGTTGAGTGCCTTAATTAATTGCAATTGATCATGTGCAGAAATCAGTTGGTGTTAGTCAACCTAGCACGTCCATTGACCTCAAAGTTGTTACATGTAGAGCATGTGACCTCCACCAACAATTAGGAATCAATTCAATTTTATAAAATCAGCTTGCATTGTCCAATAGCTTAATTTCTACATTTGGACAGATAAATTACTTAATAATAAGTCCAGAGTCTACACTCCATATTTCTTCGCTCAGTGATGCAAAACGCATAGAGAAACAAGACTGAACGGATAAGTAATAAGAAACCCTAATTTATGTGAAAACGAAATTATAATTATAAAAAATAAATTGCCGTCCAAAACAAAAGCAACACTATTTATAAGCGCCTAAAAACCCTAGAAATTCAAAAGGAAATAAAACGCAAAATAGAAAATTAAAACAGAAATTGCAGTTTTCACCCCATAAACGATGTCGGTGTTGCGATGAGTTCAATTCCAAATCGCGTTTCGCATGCACCGTGCAAATTTCAAGTCATTCTAACACCGTAGGTTTTTGCCCGATTTCTACGTTGGAACTGCATCATTCAGTTTCTGCATACTTATATTTCCTCTATCCCATTAAAAATTAAATATTTTCTTTTTTAAGTTTATCCAATTACAAATGAAATTTTTCCTAAAATGTGAACAATACCATCTCTATTTTTTCTTACTTTACTGTCTTTTCATTAACTCACAAAACAACACTGCATAAAATCTCTTACTAAAAATCAAATATTTAAATATTTATTGGTACGGAGGTTGTATAATAGTACAACATAATTTGTGGTTGTAATTGAATAATTTATTTACACAAGCTGGATTGAAAAGGATACTTCACCAACTACTTGCATAAGCTATCACAAGACTTTCATAATTTCCTGCAAAATATAAACCAAAGTTGCACCATTATTTCACAGGTTCTGCAAACATAGAGAGAGAGAGATGGCAGATGCTGCAGTAGAGTTCTTGTTGAACAATCTGAAGGATCTGTTGGTTTACCACTCTCATCTCATCACCGGCACGAAGAAGCAGATCCAGAGCCTGGAGACGGATCTGCGTCTCTTGAACGCGTTCCTCAAGGACTCGTCGAGGAAGCGGAGGAAGGATGACCAGACCAAAGTGCTGCTCAGGAACATCCGCGATGTAGTTTATGAGGCCGAAGATGTGATCGACGCCTTCATTATTAAGGCCATGGAGAAGAAGGCCACCACTCCCTTCTTAAAATTCTGGAAGTCGTCCGTCGATCTCCATGAAATCGGAGGAAAAGTGGAGGAGGTCAGAACCAAGGTCGAGAAGGCCAGGATTGACTTCGCCAATCACAGTGTCCACCACGACGACGATGACGATGGAAAACCTGAGGTAAGCTTCACCATTTTTACCCATATAGTGTTATTTATGTCCCTCCGTTTCTTAAAAATTGAAACTTTGATAACGATAAGAGTTTTAATGCAAAATTGATAAAATAAAATAGATGAAAGAGAAGATTGGTAAAGTAAGAGAGACGAGACAAAAAGTAGTTTTCGTATTAGTGGATCGTGGAATCCATTTCCTAAAATGAAAAGTTTCTATTTTTGAAACGATCAAGAATGAAAGAGTTTCTATTTTTAGAAAACAATGGAGTATACATGTGAACATTACTCTTATAAAAATTGTTATTAACATTTTTAGTTTTATAGTTTTTGTAAAATTCAAAATTCGATTAGTTCGTTTTGTAAATAAAAATATACCTTTATTTTATTAAATTTTTTGGTATAATAGAATTTGGTATAGCAAAGTTAAAAAATAATCAATTTTAATATCGATACCATGCAGTATCTTCGGTAAGTTATACTGAAATTAGGTATATCGGAATTTTATGGCACACCGGATTTCAGTACATCAATTCCATGATATTGTTCTACTGCGCCGTCCCATAAAAATAGTTATCTTTCATTATTAGTAAATTTTTCTTTCTTATGAGGTAGACTTCATTCTCTACTGACAATATTTCAATTACTTTTTCTTTTGTATCTCTCTCTCATATTTTACCATTTTGACAGTAAACCTCGTGTCGTGCCTTTCCAAAAGTACATATTTTTATGTGAAGACACATTATTTTATATACTCTTATTTTTAAGGTGTTTAACCATTAAGAGAAAAGATTGTTGATTGTGATAAAGTAGAAAATATGAATAAAGTAAACAAGAGAAAAAATTGTTGAGTGTTTAAAAATGAAAGAGAGATATAAAAAAAGAGAGAGAAAAAACTAGTTGAACATTTTAATTATTTTCCAAAGAGTAAAGATAAATTAACAAAAATTGTACATACAAAATGCCCCTTCTTTTTAAACCGGTTTTTATTTAAACCGATTTTCTTATTAACTATTATTTCTTCACATAATTACCCTTTTGTTATATTTGTAAAGTTAAATCACTCTTAAATTACATTAGACTATATATGGAAAATTTGAAAATAAGGAAGATCACTAGCAACAAAAAATATGAAAATAAATGCATTAGGTTTTCTCGACCATTTTAATCCTATGTATTTGGTGTTTTTATTTAGCGTGGAATCATATTAGCTTCAAAATTCTAATTGTTTCTTATTCTTAGATTGCACTCAAACAACTTTAAAATTAAATGTAAATATTATTATTCAATAATTATAAATTAATTTTTTACAGAAATTTATGAAAAAACCAAATAAAAAATTACTTTTTTTATTATAAATTTATGAAAAGAACGAAACATAAAATAAATAATTTCCCACTTGTTAACATTAAAATTAACAAAATGATAAGAATATAATAAAAAGCAAACAAATGAAAACATTGTTAATTTTAATTTAAATTAATTTCGTATGTAAATTTAAACGGAAAAAATAGTATTGTACTAGACAAGTTAAAAAGAGAAAATGGGTATCCCAGACTCCAAGTCTCCAACATGACTTGTGCTATTACATTACTATAATAATGTTAATTCTAATTTATAGGAATAATATAATAAAGACTACAAATGTTTGCAAATGCCAATATTTATTTTGTGTAATGTTAGTATTACGAAATTAAGTGTGCATGCATATACTCATTTTATAATATAGAATTTTAAGAATTAAATAAAATAATTGGATTCGAACGACTATGATAACTCTAAGATTTTAATTATATATTGATCGTTTTTATAACTTAGAATTTAAAGATAGTTTAATAATAAAATAATTGGATACGAACGGTTATAATTATTTTGTAATTATATGCGTATATAATCGTTTTGGTAACTTAGAATTGTAAAGATGAGTTAATAATAAAATAATTGGATGCGAATGGACATTACTATTTTTTTATTTCATTGGAGGATAACACTAAGAAATTAATCATATATGCGTGTAATCATTTTTGTAATTTATAATTTTAAGAATTATTTAATAATAAAATAATTGGATGTGAATGACTATAATATTTCTTTGGATGACAATACTAAGAAATTATTATATACACATGTAGTTGTTTTTATAGTTTGGAATTTTAAAGATTGTTTATTAATAAAATATTTGGATGGAATGACTACGATTATTTAGTTCGATGATAACACTAATAAATTAATTATATACACATGATGTTGCTTTTATGGACTTATGATTTTTAAGATGATTTAATAATGAAATAATTGGATGCGAATGACTATTATTATTTTGTATTTAATTGGATGAAAACGCTAAGAAAATAATTAAATATGTATGTAGTCATTTATAACTTAAGATTTTAAGAATTATATATTAATAAAATAATCGGATGTGGATGACTATAATTGTTTCTTTGGATGATACACTAAGAAATTATTATAATAGTCAATTTTATATTTTTGAATTTTAAAGATTATTTATTAATAAATATATGGGCGTGAACGACTATGATTATTTAGTTAGATGATAACAATAAGATTTCAGTTGCATATATTTATAGTCGTTATAACTTAGATATTTAAAGATGATTTAATAATGAAATGATTGGATGTAAATGATTATTATTATTTATTATTTTGTTGGATGATAATATTAAAAAAGTACTTATGTATATATATATATATATATGTAGGTAGTCATTTTTATAACTCAGAATTGTAAAATTGATTTAATGATAAAATAATGAAATGCAGAAGTTAATTTAAAAGATAATTTAGTTTGTATTGGAGAATTTAAATTTAGAGTAAATGGAATGAGGAAATATCCTTTTTGTTGTTAATGGAAGAAGAAATTATGCAACCAATATTATCTACCTAATTGAATAGATCGATTCAACATTATTGATTACAAACTATGCCATTGATTATGCAGTAAATCAATTCCTAAATATATAAACGTTGATGAAGGAAAACGCTTTCCTAAATTATTATAGGAGGGTAATCACGTAATACAGCAAATTAGTTAATAATTATAATTTTATTTTGTAAGTAAAATACCTAAAATGTCCAACTTTGTACATACAATTTTTGTTAATTTATCACTACCTTTTTCAAAATAAGTGATCAGTCATCTTTGTTGGACAAACATAAAAGAAAATTAGATCATTTTTAGTGGTACATACTTACTATTTTTACGTATATATTGATGTCAGTATATACATAATATACCATAAATTATGATATATACTGAAACTTCGGTATGCCCGACATATGAGATTTCATACGGTAAACATACCGAAATATTCTGGGAAGGTATCATATTGTACCGAAATATCAAAAATTCAATATTTTTGATATTTTTTCAATGTGATGAGTCTGGTATTATGGTTTTTGTGTATTTTTGATATTTTTTCGATATGATAAGTCGGGTATATAGTTTTGTAATGACCCGTTCTTTCGTTTTAAGAATACTACGATAGTCACAGCGAAAAGTTTCGGTGAATTCTTCCAAGTTGACAAATCAATGCATTGACTTACTGAATTTCATCTTTTCATACAGCCTCGACCACCCAGACAGAAAGATGTGGTAGGATTCAAAGATGTAACTGAAGAACTAATATCACGTTTGACTAACGAAAAAAACGACTTTGATGTGGTTTCCCTGATTGGTATGTTTGGACTAGGCAAGACAACGCTGGCATGGAAGGCTTTCAACGATCCCGAAATAATCTTCAAGTTCCCCGTTCGTATATGGCTTCCTGTTTCTCAAGAGTTCTCAGACAAGGATATCTTTCTAGCTATTCTCAAAGAGTTCACCACAATAACCGACGAAATCCGTCAACTAGATGACATGAAGATAGCCGGACTAGTTGCTGGATATCTTGCGGATGCAAGTTTCCTGATCGTTTTCGATGATGTCTGGACTCAGCCTGATTGGGACAGACTCCGCGTTGCCATGCCAGAAAACAACACAAAGGGGAAGGTTTTGATCACTAGTCGTATTGAAGATGTTGGCAGATATGCTAGTTCGCCTAATCCTATCATGAAGTTGCGCTTCTTCACGCAAGAAGAAAGTTGGGAGCTGCTCCGGTTAGAGGCGCTTCGCAAGTTAGACTGCCCTACTAAGGAGTTGGAAAATATCGGCCAACGCATCGCAAGAGATTGTAAAGGGCTTCCTCTAGCAATAGTTGTCATTGGAGGCATCCTCGCGGCAAAATATTCAGCCTCTGACTTAAGTGAAACGAGAAAAGCATGGGAAGATGTATCCACGCGCGTAAGCTCATATCTCAACGAGAATGACCCTGCAGATCGCATGAAGAAGTTCATATTGTTGAGTTATGACAGGTTGCCTTACCACTTGCGCGCGTGTTTTCTCTATCTGGGGCTGTTTCCTGAAGACTACGAAATTTCAGTGTCAAAGTTGATCTTCATGTGGATTGGAGAAGGATTCATACAACAGAACAATGATCTTAGCTTGGAGGAGTGTGGGGAGACGTATTTGCAGGATCTTATCAACAGAAACTTGGTGACTGTTGAGAAGGTTAAACCTAATGGTAAGGTTAAAACATGCCGGATTCATGATGCCTTGCGCGATTTCTGCAGAACTGAAGCCAGCAATGCAAATGAAAACTTTCTCCAGGAAATCAAGTCCAAAAATGGAGGCTTTTCACCTCCTGTTTCCGACTTGGATAAGTATCGCCGTCTTTCTATTCATTTCAATTGCTTGCAATTCCTCGCTTCGAAACCTTTTGGTCCTCGTGTTCGCACATTTGCTTGTTTTTCCAAAGATGAATTCATCTTACCGGCGGAGGACATTCCACACATGTTCTCAGCTTTCAAATTGCTCAGAGTTTTAGAAGTCAAGCCAATACGGCTCACCAAAATCAGTAGCCAGATGTACCAGTTGATCCATTCAAGGTACATTTCCTTGTCTTTGGATCTGTCAACTCTCCCTTCCAAGTTCGGCTCGCTTTGGAACACGCAGACTCTTATAATCGACACAACGCATCGCACTCTTGAAGTGAAAGCAGATATATGGAAGTTGACACAGTTAAGGCATTTCAAGACAAATGCGTCAGCTATCTTGCCAAAGCTAAGTAAAGATAGCAAAAATGGCGCGGAGCTCCAAACACTAGGCACGATTTCTGTAGGGAGCTGCACACCTGAGCTTTTCGAACGAGCATGCAATTTGAAGAAATTAGGCATTCGCGGGAAACTAGCCCTGCTTGTGGAAGGAAACACTGGATCCTTTGATAGTTTGGGGAAAATGAAATATCTTGAAAAGTTGAAGCTGGTGAACGATGTACATCCTAGGCCGATTTCAGAAGGCCAACTGCGCGGCCTTCCTCAGCACTATCAGTTCCCATCTAAGCTCAAGAGCCTTACGTTAGTCGCGACATCCCTGAGTTGGAGCTGGATGTCTACCCTCGGCTTGCTGGAGAATCTCGAGGTGCTCAAGCTGAAAGAGAAGGCGTTTGCGGGCGCTGACTGGAAGGCAACTGATGGAGGTTTTCGTTGCCTTGAATTCTTGCGAATTGAAGAGACGGATTTAACTATTTGGGAGGCATCATCATATCATTTCCCTAGACTTAGAGGCCTTGTGCTCAAGAACTGTGAGAAGCTTCTTGCAATCCCGATCGGGCTTGCTGAGGTAGCAAGCCTGCACATGCTGGAGTTGTACGTCTGTAAATCTGCAGCTGCATCCGCGAAGAAAATAAACGAGACGAAGAAGAAGGCAGAAGGCTCTGTATTCAAGTTTTCCATTTTCCCTCCTACTGATTGATCAATCTCAACAGGTAACTTATCTTTCGGATGCTAAATACTTATGTCTATTGAATATAAATTTTTTTTATTGATAATTAGTTTAAAATTTATTATCACATTTAGTCTAGATTCTAATTAAATTATATGTTGATGTTTGCAGGGCTTGCAAAATTGTTTGGCTTTCTTGAATAAATGCGACAGTGCATTTTAATTTGCTCTGTTAGCAAAATGTTGCACATGTTGAAGTATTTTGTTTTGTTGAGTGAATACGCTGCACTTGATTCGTTTCTTTATCCTAAACTGACAAAAGAACTTAAATGGTTGTGATAATAATGTTCAGAATCATCAGATAATGTATGCTGCGCCGCAAGTACATTATATAGTTGCATTTTCTGAAATTATGGTAGTAGTTCACCAGATCATTGATTTCAAACTTTTGTAAAGAAATGAACTTACATAATTTTGTAGTTTTTCTCCATACATTTATTTTTGAACTTAAATAGTGAACTTTGTTAGTTTAATATGTCCTCAGAAATTATTTTTCTTTAAACTGAAGCGCACTGGATCGTCGAAAGTGCCACCGTTAAAAAAAGCGATGAGTTTTAAAACGACGGTGTTTGAATATAAGTAGTATGTAATTTTTCTATAAATGCACGAACTTCAGAGGCTTTCGAAAATTTTGCCCAAACTTTGAAATTTTCTATAATTTCCCCCAATTTTTTAAATTTTCTTATTATTCTCTTAAGGATGGACTTTTTAAAATCCTTTAATGCTTACTTTGTTTTAAATTTGATATGAATATTAATTTTATTTATCAGTAAAAATTTAAAAAGAAAAATAAGTAAAAAAATTTAATTCACATAATTTAAATAATGATTTATATAATAAAAAATAACCGTGTGTAATTTCTGGCATAATCATGTTAAATCATTAAAAATAAGCATTAGCAACTAATATACTCCGATAAAAATAAAACCAACATTCTAATAAAATGCAATTTGAAAGTCAAATTGCAAATATGCCATTTCACAATCTCTTAAATTTTATTATATTTTTAGACTTTAGACCATGTATATTGGGGCCATAGTATATCTCCTTCATATCAAATTATAAAGTAAATGAAAATGAATGAATGTCTCCTTCTCCTTAACTTGAGATCGACAAAGTTAGGACATGAGACCACTTGGTTTCTCTCTTTCTTTCATCATGCATGCATCAATGAGATTGTACGAAATGTTTAATTATTTTTCTTAGTATTTATTTATCTTTAAAATATTGTATTTAAAAAATAAATAAAAATATAAAAAAATTCATAATTTTTTATTCTCTATAATTATTGACCAAATTTGCTATATTTTTACACAATTATTCTCCAAATATAATCCTTCCTCTTAATCACAATTTCTTATTTCTTAAATAGCAATAATTTATCTTCAATTTCATCTTTGAAGTGTTGTAATTATGTTTTTAGTTTGTTTTATATATATATATATATATATATATAGAGTTGTGATCAAACTCAACTCTACTGCATCAGGTAATACACTGTTTTGAAGCTTTGCATAGTTCAAAAGTTTAATTTACTTCATCTATTTGTAAATTGGTTTATGATTTTTGTCTTATAAGTTTATCAAGTAGAGCCGAGGAAGGTCAACATAAGCTTCAAATATACTCATAGGCCGATGGACAAATCACAACTGGTCGAGAAAGCAAATCCTGAGGAAAGTTTCTCTACTGGTCGGTCGGAAGCAAATATTGCAAGTCAAATCCCTCCACCAAAAGGTAAATGAAGTGATAAGTTGTTATGAAGTAGTAAATTCATAGAATGAAGTTAGCTGTGTTTTATGAATTTGTTAACTGTACTGTATGAACAACTTAACCTATTTGATGAAGTTATAACCTCACGTACTGAAGTAATGTAAATCGATTACTTCACAATACTTTTGATATTTGGGAGAAAAGGTATAAAAAAATGTGGCTGTGTAAATCGATTTAGTCCATTTCATGAGGATGTTACTTCATTTCACAAGGCTACTTCATTTGATGAGGCTATGAGTTTGGTGCTTGAATCATTTGAAATATGTGGCAAAAACTAATATGCATCTTCTTAATGTGATTTATTACTTCATAATTTGGAGATCAAATCGCAAAGGAAAGTTCGTCTGATGTTCGTATAAATTTTATTAAATGTGTTGTATGCATATTTTGCTAGAAAATAACATTGAATGAACTAACTAACCTATTTGATGAAGTAGTATTCAGAGGATGAAGTAACTGTGTTGTATGCATATTTTATGAAGAAATAACAGTTGAATGAACCAATTCAGCTATTTGATGAAGTAATAACCTCATGGAATGAAGTAATATAAACTGACCTATTTTGTATGTACATTTAGTTGTGAATTATACCTTTAATGAACTAAAGAACCTAAATCATGAAGTTCCGAACTATTTTAATGATGTAACATAAACTATGTTTCAAATGTTGAATTGTTGTTATGTGTTTCTTGTATATAGGTGAAGAAAACAGTGGGGTCCTCTAACTCACAGTTGGGTGAGAAATCAAATTTGAGGAGCGAGATAAAGAGTTTCGGGAGATGTAGTTGAGTCATGGTAACATGCTGATGAGGACATTTGTGCAGTCCGTTCCCACGCCTAACAAATGGGTGGTGCCCAGAATCACGGCTCAGCCGATTGAGATGTGCTTGTGTGTCAATTTTGGATGATTTCTTGTATTGGACAAGTTTGTGTTTTTTCCTTTTTTTTTGTAATGGAGAGTTTGTATTGGTTATGGGGTTTATATAGTGAGGATGATTTGGTTTACAACTTTCACATATTGTTTAAACGGTTTTTACCTTCCCTTTTATTAACTCTGTTTGAAGTAATATTTCAGTATGATGAAGTAACTATCGTACTGAATGAACTATTTTTTACCTTGCCTTTTATTAACTCTGTTTGAAGTAATATTTCAGTATGATGAAGTAACTATCGTACTGAATGAACTATTTTTTACCTTGGCTTTTATTAACTCTGTTTGAAGTAATATTTCAGTATGATGAAGTAACTATCGTACTGAATGCACTATTTATTAACTCTGTTTGAAGTAATATTTCCGTATAATGAAGTAACTATCGTACTGAATGAACTATCTTTTACCTTGTCTTTTATTAACTATGTTTGAAGTAATATTTCAGTATGATGAAGTAACTATCGTACTGAATGAACTATTTTTTACCTTGCCTTTTATTAATTCTGTTTGAAGTAATATTTCAGTATGATGAAGTAACTATCGTACTGAATGAACTATTTTTTACCTTGGCTTTTATTAACTCTGTTTGAAGTAATATTTCAGTATGATGAAGTAACTATCGTACTGAATGCACTATTTATTAACTCTGTTTGAAGTAATATTTAAGTATAATGAAGTAACTATCGTACTGAATGAACTATCTTTTACCTTGTCTTTTATTAACTCTGTTTGAAGTAATATTTCAGCATGATGAAGTAACTATCGTACTGAATGAACTATTTTTTACCTTGCCTTTTATAGACTCTGTTTGAAGTAATATTTCAGTATGATGAAGTAACTATCTTACTGAATGAACTATTTTTTATATAATACTACTGGCAGGGTCTTCATGTACAAATGGCAGATGTTACATCGTCATCAAACTTCAGTGTTGACGCAGGTCTTATGGAAAACTTAAAAGCTAATATAATGGAGAAGGTAAAATCAGAATTTTCAGAAGTATACATCTCAAACAATGAAATAGCTTGTCCTTGTAATGAATCATTTTCTAAATCAATATCAGGATTTGAATACACTATGTGTTGTTCAACATGGATCAAATGTGAGATCGCATATAGATAATGAGCCAAAGGATGATGGAACCAAGGTATAAATCTAAATTACATGACTAAAAATCTTTATCACCCTACTACACACAACATACAACCATGTGACATGATCCCTTTACTTGTTTGATCCATGTTTACAATGTCAAACCTAACAAGCACCGAATACTTTTTACTTCATTATATTTATAATTTGGTTCATTATGTAGAAGATCCAGTTCGCAAATATGAGCTGCGAACTCCAATTGCACCAATCCGTTCACAATCTTCAATGACAAAATATGAGCTGCTTCACCACCCCCTTCTCTGTGAAAAACACAATGCCATCTTTCTTCTCTCACTAGTCTCTGTCGACAACCTCTATATACTCTTTTTTGCTTCTATCCGATTGTATCCAGATTCACGACAATGCTGCCGTTGCCGCACCACCGCCTTCTCATGCCGCTGCTCGCCGCGGCGGCGGCGCTGGCGCTTATATTTGTATCCGTCGTCCTCTACCGGAAGATCACCCGCAAGAGGACCGTTCCGGCTGATCTGATGAAGCCTCCGTTTCCGCCACAACGCTTCTCCTAATCGCTCCTCCGCACCTCCAAATCGATCGAGAATTTGATGAAGATCGCGATTGTCCGGCGATGCAGATCGTGGATTGATGAAATTGCAAAACGATCGTGAATTGAGGAAGCAAAATTGTCCGGCGATGGAGATAAATGAAGATTTAAGTAGATTACAGGAAGAAGATCGATGAAAATCGATGGAGATCGACGAAGATTGAAGAAAACCGAGATCGAAGATTTGAGGGAGAGATGAAACACGTATTTTATTTTAGGAGAGTTAATAAATTGATTTCCTAAAATACCCCTCAACAAGGTTTTTTTAAATAAAATAATTAAATAATGGTAAATTAATCCTAACCACAAGATAAAAAAAATGGAGGGCCATAATTAAGTCTCTAGTTCGGCCCTTAAGAATGGTTCGACATTGATCACAACTCTCTCTCTCTCTCTCTATATATATATATATATATATATATATATATATAGAGTCCTATTAACCACAAATCCACCCTTAAAGACCGAACTAGAGACCAAATTAGGACCACTCATTTTTTCTTAATCTTATGGTTATGATTAATTTACAATTAATTCAATATTTTATTAAATAAAAACGTTTTTTTTTATTTTTTAGATTTTTTAGATTTTTTTTAAATTTTTTTTATTTTTTTTATTCGATAAAAACTTGCTGGAGTAAATAATGAACTATATTCACTACATAATGAACTAAATGAATGTATGTTATGAACTTATTACTTCATTCAGTCGTGCTATTACTTCATTCCGTTAGTTTATTACTTCATTTATTCATGCTATTACTTCATTCTATTAGTTTATTACTTCATTCCGTTAGTTTATTACTTCATTCAGTCATGCTATTACTTCATTCCATTAGTTTATTACTTCATAATGTGTTATGACATAATTATCATTCGGTTGAGTTTAGGGTTATTACTTCATTCCGTTAGTTTATTACTTCATTCAGTCATGTTATTGTTATGAGCTTATTACTTCATTCAGTCTTGCTAATACTTCATTCCGTTAGTTTATTACTTTATTTATTCATGCTATTATTTCATTCTGTTAGTTTATTACTTCATTCCGTTAGTTTATTACTTCATTCAGTCATGTTATTACTTCATTCCATTAGTTTATTACTTCATAATGTGTTATGACATAATTATCTTTTAATTGGGTTTAGGGTTATTACTTCATTCCGTTAGTTTATCACTTCATTCAATCATTTTATTACCTCATTCTATTAGTTTAGTACTTCATTCCGTTAATTTATTACTTCATTCAGTCATGCTATTACTTCATTCCGTTAGTTTATTACTTCATTCAGTTATGTTATTACTTCATTTCATTAGTTTACTACTTCATTTCATTAGTTTATTACTTCATTTTATTATTTTATTACTTCATAATGTGTTATGACATAATTATCTTTCAGTTGAAGTAAATTCAGTATATAATGAATGCGAAAAATAACTTCATAATATACATTCATTTAGTTCATTATGTACTGAATATAGTTCATTATTTACTCCAGGAAGCTTTTATCGAATAAATTTTTTTTTTTAAAAAGATTAAAAAAAAAATTAATTTTTTTTTTTTAAGATTAAAAAAATAAATAAATTAAAAACATTTTTATTTAATAAAATATTAAATTAATTCTAAATTAATCATAATCATAAGATAAAAAAAAAAAATGATTGGTTCAAATTTAGTCTCTAGTTCGGTCTTTAAGAAGGGTTCGACATTGATCACAACTCTATATATATATATATAGGGATGTACTAAGATGCCAACACTCTTTATTGTAACACCATACCACCATTGTCACGCCTGTATTTTCTAAGGATAGAAAACACGGTTGATCGCGACTAGGGGATGATTAAAGAAGCGGGGAAGAAAGGGGAAAAAGACACAACTCGACCAAAGCTTGAAATAATAGTTATAGCTCGATTAAAATCAGAGTATCTCAACAATCAACAACTTAAAAGAATACTATCTCAACAATACAAGAACTCAAAAGAAAGACAATAACTCAGCGGAAGCATTTCGAGAGTAGAATACTGCTATGTATGAAGACACAACATATTCTGGACATTTGATAAACATTCTTCACTTTTATGCTCAACACCCGCCGCACTCGTCACCGCTCAACCTGCACATTTTTAAAACAAATGCAGGGCTGAGTACTTGATGCACTCAGTGGACTCATGCCGAAAACATTTTTTATAAAAATTGTTTATCATGCCATTAACGAGTGACCTCGGAGTTTTAACTTTGAAAGGGCCCGAGTCACTAAAACACTTCACCAACATCATCATCACCATCAACCTCAACGTCATCAACATCACCATACCATATCTGAACTATATGACAAGGAATGTGGCCACATTCCAAGTCACTAAACCGGCCAACTCAAAGAGATAGCGCACGATCTACTGGGTGTACACCAGCCTGAGTAAGGACTCACTCCCTAGTCAGACCCGAATTCGTTAACCATACATGGCAAAAGCCACTTCAGATAGGTCCCACAGCATCACAAAAAGAAAATATGGCATGACAAACACATCTCCCATCATTTCAAAAATAACATGATTAGGACATAGCCCTTATTTAAAAAGAAAGTCCACCTCGTTCGTTTTAAGCCTTAACTTGTGCTCCATTCCATTCTCGAAAAGCGTGCGTGAAGTCGCCTATTGATTTAGTGTACTCCGGCCCAATCTTCATTTAATTAAATTGGCCCATCCCAACTACTCCAATCCATCTCCTTTATTAAAACAGGAGGCCCAAAACTTTAATATAAATCATTTGGCCCAAACATTATATAAAACAAAGGCCCAGACCTTCTCTCTTTCTCACCTTACGTGAGAGTCCAGAATGGGAGAAATTTCTAATCTCTTCCCTTTCTCTCAATTCCTTAAGATTGGTCTCTTCTTTCTTTTCTATATCGTCTCCTTCTGTCTAGCCATCGTCTCTGTCATGGCACCACTGCCTCGTTTCTCTCTGCACCGCCGCGCGTAGCGCTGCTGCCGTCCTCTCCGTTGAGCGCTGCCGTCGCCGTCGCCATCACCGCCCTATCTTTCCCTCATCTCCGCCACAGCGCCGCTGCTGTCAAAATGTTGTCGGCATCATTGCTGCCAGGTAAGCCGTTGCTGCTCCTGATCGAGACAGCCATCAGCCGAAGTCTAAGCATCACCGAAACCATCTCACTCTGCTCTCCGTTCATACCGCTGCTGTCCGTCGCCGTTTCGCAGCACAGCCGCTGCTGCATTTCCACCGCCTCGCACCCTCTCTCTTTTCCTCTCTCGGTCGAAGGTAAGGCTGCACTTCCCCTGGTCAGAACGCAACACTGCTGCTGTCGCGGTGCAGCACTGTTGTTCGTACCCAACGCGGGCACTGCTGCTTTGCTCCCTCCGTCAGCCGGTCTCTCCTCTCTTCACGTCATTCCCGATGAAAGCCACCGCCGTCTCTCTCTCTTTTTCTCTAAATCCTCCGCCACCAAGCAGCCCCAATTCACCCTCTTTTTCCTCCTCCATCTCTCCATCGATCTCGCTGCTGCGTTCCCTCTCTTCTCACCGAAATTTCAGCGCTGCCTGAGTCGCACCCCTGTCATCATCGTCGTCAAACTCTGGCGCCACCCTCGCCTTTCGCTGGGGTGCCATCGCTCATCTTCTCGCTGCCCCATCGCTGCTCTTCGTCTCCCTCTCCGTCAGCTCTATCTATCTCTCCCTCTTTTCTCTCTGCCGCCATGCTACTGCCCGATTGTGGTGTAGGATCGACACCGCCGTCATCATAGCGCCTCACCGTATTCTCTCTGAAACTCTCAAGCTTGAAACTGGTGAAACAAAATGAAGTTGATTGGGAGTGATGAACGTGGGATCATGGGGAGATATATATGTAGAAACCGATTTCATGGAATCAAGGGGAGGTAGAAACTGATTTGTTGCGGGTTTTGTGGAACAGAAAAATTTGTGAAACTAATCTGGCGTTTAAATCCTGATGATTGGTTGCATAATCAAAGTGGCTCAACATGAAAATTTAATAAATGACTTGGGCTCATAACAAAGGGCTTTCTTCAAAAAGAATTGAATAAATTCTATAGGCCCAAAATGTATAGTATATTATTTTATTACAAGAATCGTGGGTGAAAAATCGGCTAAAATATTCGACTTCCTTCCAAGACAATTATAAAAAAAACAAAAAGTCGGGGTGTTACAACCATTTTAGGCCATTAGATCTGAAAATCGTGTGCTTGTCATGCTGCCACGTGTAAAAACACGGAGGGGTAAAATAGGAAATTTCTAATTTTACGTTACCATTTCAGGCATTGAATATTGCAGCCTTACCACGAATATTGCAGCTGACCACGATCGCAATATCATGCAAGAGACGCAATAATTGCAGTCTCCACCTATGTATTAGATATATTGCAGCTTTACCATCGACTGCATTAGATATTGCAAATGTGGTAAACCGCACTATTGTTGTGGTAAGACTGCAATATTCAATGAACATCACTGCAATCTGGTAACGTAAAATTAGAAATTTCCTATTTTACCCCTCCGTGTTTTTACACGTGGCAGCATGACAAGCACACAATTTTCAGATCCAATGGCCTAAAATGGTGGTATGGTGTTACAATAAAGAGGGTTGTCATCTTAATACATCCATATATATATATATATATATATATATATTTTATGTATTTTTTTATAAAATTAAAATAATAAAATATTTAATACAAATAAATGTATTACTTTTTAAAATAATATCAAAATATATATAATGGTTTGTTTGGATGGTTATGGATACACTACTTGAAGAAATATGGTTGGAATAGGGGAATATTACAGACGCGTAAGATATAGAAATAAATTAAATATTGATAGACGATAGTAGTGGTTGGTTTGGTTATTTGATGGTTGTTTATAATTGAAAAATATTTATATTGACCTTAGACCTAGTCCAATAAAATTGAAAAAAAAGGTTATCGTCTAAAACAGTAAACACTACGGGATGAGATCTCCTGCTATGTGCAAAAACACAATATTTAGTATTGTGCATGAAATGCATATAATGCAGCCCATGTTTCTTTATGACAAAATTTTAGACAAATATATAAAGGAATGTGATCAAATGAAAACTCTAAATATTGTACAAACTCAAAACTATAATCTGAACTATTGAAAAATGTCAACAGATAAAAAAAAAGCAGCAACTAGAAAATGTCAATAGAATTTCAACGATAGTCAATGATTGATGTTGTGTTGATACTGTATTGACATTAAAATCTTGAAATTTTACACTGTTGATATTGTATTGAAACTGTGTTAAAACTGTGTTGAAGAGTTTTGAATTTGTACAATATATATATTTACATTTTATCACTATCCTATATATAAATATCTAAAGAAATGCACAAATTAGATGGAGTACGTATATTTTCAAGAAAGGAAGCAGCGCAAGTTTTCTGTGTCTCTATTTTGTTTAATAAGTTTACTTTTACTATTGGATAATTTTTTATTATAAAATTTTATAGTAATACTTTATAAATTAGTTATTATATTCATAAATCAAACGAACAAAATATAGATTCATGAATATACGTAACATATTTTATAAGATTCACAAGTTTAAAACATATTTTGTGAATCTAACAGAAATTTAAAAAATAGTGCGTTATGTTTTATTTAATATTTTTATTTTAGTATCTTATCATATATCCGCCCACAAAAAATAGAAAACATTTGTCATTTTTTGATTGTCCACGAAAAATAGAACACATCTTAAAAAGGAAAGTTTTCAAAAACTTGTCTCTTACTTTTTCCCCTTCTCTCTTACTAATAATATGGACCCCATATTCCACTAACACTACTTCTCTCTTACTTTTTTCTCTTCTATCTTACTTTACCAATTCCACATTAAAACCCGTATCATTCATAATGTGTTCTATTTTTAGTGGACGAAGAATATAAACAAAAACATAAAACATGCATAATATACTCCCTCCGTTCCAAAAGATTATGCACTTTGGGTTCGACACGAGTTTTAATGCAAAATTGGTAAAGTAAGAGAGAGGTAGATAGAAAAAGTAATTAAAGTATTTTAAGTGGAGAATGGGTCTCACTTTATTAGAGATAAAAAAAAGTTTCCAATATTAGAAATTGCATATTCTTGTGAGACAAACTAAAAAGAAAAAGAGTACATATTCTGATACGAGTATATCTACAGAATATCCTCATATCTCTATTATTCCATATATTATTGATTTAGCATATATTTCCCTTATATTATTAGGATCTTTATTTTCTTGTTCTCTCAGTCAGAGTAGTCTTATAAATAGGAGACATTATATTCTTCTCATTCAATCAAGAAATATCAATTATCCTTATTTTATTTTCACGCTTTTATTTCAATTCCGTATTGTTCTTGGTTTGATCAACGGGCAAAGCTCCCGCGACTACCTTTTATCCCTCTGACAATCGCTATCGCGATGCCAGAATCTTGTTAAAAGAAATCATCTCTTAACAATTGGTGCTTTCATCTTCGCAACTCATAGCTCATACCAATTATCAGTCGCCCGTTTACACAGATTGGCAGCAGCCGTATCAATTCCACGTTGCCCTACAACCGCTACCATACCCGTCGGATGGACACCAACAACGTCACCTTTACCACGCCCAACAGCCCACTAGCTGGGACCCACCATAGCTATGCCAGACCACAACATATCAGCAACCGACGTCCTACGAGGCAGATATGTACTCGCCACCACCACCCGAACGTCGTCCTACCTGCTGGGACCCACCTGCCTACTTGGAGACACCGGGACAACGCCCCTTCCACGAGGTCTCAGCATACGGTCAGCCGCAGCCCGCGCCGCAGCCGCCTCATCCAGCCACAGCAGTGGCAAACCCAATTGAAGCGATGCTTGATCAATTATTGGAGGCATGCAATGTTAGATTTTAGTATACTGAAAAGCATGTATCGAGCAAGTTCGCGCGAATGGAATCTTGTTTGTATACGAAAAACTCTACAATCCACTTTTAACCCGATTTAGTATTATTCGAGCAGTTTTGCACGAATAGAATCAGTATATTATTAAATTGTGTTTTCTTGTGCATTTATAAGATGTTTTATAAACATTTAAATGTATAAGAAGCAAACAAAGTCTAAGTCTTTTGCTTAGTAGACTGGTTGTGGGCGTCGTCCACTTTAAGGTAACACAATCGGTTCTATGCAATGCTTTGCAAAAGAAAAAGAAGAATTTCACAACCCAGATAGGCTTAGACTAGCTATCATGAAAGGTTGCAATGTCAATCTGATTATTTCTAAGCCTTTCTGAAATAAGTTGAAGTTGGTGTGATATAGCACTGAATGGATCTAATAGCAAGACGTGTCTTTATGTTATCTACTGTAAAACTAGGTCTTGATAAAATACTACTCCCTCCGTACCGGCTAAGATGACACATTGCTTAGCCGGCACGAGATTTTAGGAGTTATTGGTTAAAGTGTTTAATTGGAGAGAGAGAATGTGGGTGTAGGTATTAAAGTAGAGAGACGGAGATAGATGAATATTTTAATAGGAGTGAGAAAAAATGGCTGAGTGTATTAATTGGAGAGAGAAAGTTACTAAAAAAGGAAATGTGTCATCTTAGTTGGGACAAACAAAAAGGAAAATGTGTCATCTTAAGCGGGACGGAGGGAGTATTTCTTAATCTACATACGTTAGCATTGAGCATACGGTATTGATTATGCACTACTTTGACTTATCAATTGGTGCGGGTTTTTCGTATACCATCAATCCTCATATATTGGGTAGTGGTGATTAATATCTTGGTGCTAGGATTGCTATTATGTTGAATCGTGCGCGAGGTGAGTCTCGTTTGACAATGTCCTCAAGAGGCGCTCGAACAAGGTTTTATTATTCGGAAAACTGATCAGTTGGAGTTTTATTACTCTACGAATAATAAATAAGTGTTTCTTGCTAAGTCCACTCTTGGGATTAATAAGATGTTAATTAATTAAGTTCATAGCAGACATTAATTAATTAATGGACATTTCTATCTTAAGCGCGGGAAATAAATAATATAAATAACGGAAACCCGGATTACTTGTAATTTCGGATTTGGATGGGGAGGTCAATATTACTTCTGTAGTGGTTGCTCGTAATATTCCAATATAAGCTTATATTAAATTGCGGGTGCAATTTAATTAGTAAAAAGCTAATTAGGGTGAGCCCATATTCAAAACCTTCCATAGATCTCTGATTGGGCCCATATATGAACTTAATATAAATAGGAGAATAAAGGAGAGACATAGACAATTAATTTTCTCTACTAAAGTTTCCTTCCTTTCTCTCTACAGAAGGAAGCGATTTTTTTTTCTCCTCCGTGAGATTTTCAGCTCTTCCTTCGTGAGAAAGTTCTGTCTTCTTTATTCGAGTCCTAGTATTTTGATAAGATCAGTCCACCCAGATATCGAGATACAGTTCGGGAACCAGTTAAAAGATCCGTGGTAGTATTGAAGATTATCGTGGAGAAGGCGCAAGCAATCAACGATTCTTTGGAGAATCAAATTGATAACTCTAAACCGTAGTATTCATGTTTATGATTTACTTTCTGTAAGCATGAATTATTTGCGTTCTAGCATGCAATTAATTGTTTAACATGTAGTTAATTGATCCCATAATCGATTAAATAGATCTGTGTGTATGATTTATTTATGTATGTATGACTTCTGTTGTGCAAGGGGCACCAAATCCCAGCATGCAAAAGGATGGAGTCTTGCCTTGATGAATGCATTGACCGCCGCATCGACAACGATGCAGTGTATGGCAGATGGAGTAATAATTAGAATTGTAAGGTTTTAAAACGGAGTACTAAATTCGGCAAGATGTTGTACCAAAAGTGACATTTCCTCCTATTTCTAAAAATAGAATTTTTTCATTTTTAGTTTGTTTACTAAAAAATAGAAAGTCTCCATTTTATGAAATAGACCTCACATTTTACTATCACTAACTAAATTCATTTTTCTCTTCATGTCTCTTACTTTATCTACTTTTTCTTTTCATCCATTTTACTTATCAATTTTATATTAAAACTCGTATCATTTCTTAAGTTCTTATTTTTAGAGGACATACAAATGATATGCTATATTATAAGTATTTCAAATGCTAAGATGGAATATTAGAATTTCAAAATAATATATAGATAAACATGAGGGAGTATTTGGGTGGCACCATGTTTAGAAGGACACCATAAGATGGACGCCAAGGATTGAATTGATGAAATAGAGTTTGTATTGTAGTCTTATGTGTTAATATTGCAGACGTGGATATTTTAGTCAATTCCTAAAAAATTAAATTAGAAACGGATTTGGTAATATGTAAACTGCAAATACTACTTGGTAATACTCAATATTCAAAGAATATTACTACAATCTGGTAAGGTAAAAAACTACTCCCTCCGTCCCACAAAAGATAACACACTTGTGGGACGACACGAGATTTTAGGAGGTTTTGTTTTGTGTGTTAAATAGAGAGAAAAATATAATTTTTATATTCATGTGAGAGAGAACTTTTTCAAAAAAAGAAATGTGACATCTTTTGTGGGACAAACTAAAAATGAAAGTATGACATCTTTTATGGGTCGGAGGGAGTATTACAAAAGATGCAGGCGTGTAACACTGCAATATTCAAAGAGTAACACTGCAAAATTCAAAGAGTACCCACAGCAATCTGGTAATTGACTGAAAATAGAGAATACTGATTTTTTCCTTCAACGTTTTTTTATGTTCTAATTTAATTAAAAATAGACTGTCACATAGCAGCTTGAGAATCACACAATCTTTAGATCTAACAGTTTAAAATGATGGTATAATATTAACAATAAACAGGATTGTCGTATTAATACATTCCTATGAACATGTGACAACTTGCCATACTCAATATTGTTTCACAATAGAGTCTGCTGTGAATTTTTCCTGTCCAACCAATATTAGTGTGCCTCCCTCCAATTTAATACAGTATTGTTCTAATTTTCATTTGATATATATAGTGATAGCTTTACGTGTCTGACTCTGTCTTTCTTCTGTTTATATTTTACCTCCCAATTAGTGTTGTCATCACATATTTTACTAAATAATCTAATAGCGACATCTAAACTACCAATTTACATTAATAAACTTTTGAGACATACTATAGAGAAATTTATAGTTACGGTAAGAAATAAAAAATAGGATACGAGAAGATATGTAAAATAAGATAAAAAATACGCGCTTCATGTCAAGATATGCAAAGATATAATTTTTTTTGGTTATTATTTGATAGAACAGAAATTATCTAAATTTGTATTGTATATAAAATAATATGGCTTAACTTGACAAATTGGTGAGTTACATAAATATGGTTAAAGTTATAGTTTTGTTAAGATTGGATAGAGCCCTTATCAACTTTGAGTTAAGCTTAATTATGATATCAAACAATTAGAAATATCCATATATAATTCTCTATCTTGATATTACTAACTTATAAATACGTTCTAATATTACTAGATAATATAACAGTTTTGGTGTGTGCTATCTATATACATTTACAGTTGTTTTGCAAAAAATAATTATTTAAGGAATTTAATTACTATTTCCTCCGTCACATTAAATATGTAATATTCGGGAATCGGCATGAGTTTTCATTTAGTGTTGTTTTGTCAGTTAATGAAGAGATAGTAAATTAATAGAGATGAAAAGGTACTAATAGAGATGTTTCCATTTTAGGAAAGAGAGAAGTATTTTCCATTCTAGACGATGGTCAACATACTTATAATAATAAGGATTTCTTGGTTTAGTAAAATTTGGAAGTTTATAGAAGGGGCCGTTGCCGGAATATTGGTAGAGAGAGATGTCAGACACAGCTGTTGAGTTCCCGCTTAGTGTGGTGAATAGGTTACTGATTTACCACTTCTCGGATCTAATCGGCGATATCGAAAAACAGATAAAGTCTCTTCAGATCGATCTCCGCCTCTTGAAAGCATTTCTCAAGGCAACGGTGAAAAAACGGAGAAAGGATGAGAATGCGCAATTGCTTGGCATCAAGATTCACGATGTTGTTTATGAGTTGGATGATGTGCTTGACGTCTTCTATTCCAAGCTCATCGACATCGAGGAACAACCGCAGCCCATGTCTCTCAATCTCCACCGCATCTGTGGAAAGGTCAACGGCGTGAGAGATGAAGTCGAACGATACTGGCTCATTCATAGCAGCAACAATGCTCAATAAGACTACGGAAAATCTGAGGTATTCTTATTTCTTAATTTACGATTACGGAAAAGTCATGTGATATTGTAAATACAAGAACACCGTATTGATCATTGAAAGGGTTGGATTGTTGGCACTAGAATTTCTCTTTGTTTTGATTGAGATAATGGTTGTAGTTTCTGTTTTTGGAGCTGTTACAGAGATATGTTTTGGAGGGAGAAAATATTGGTTCTTGGATAGATTTGAAAATAGTTCAACTTACAAAATACTTAAGGACTCTTCATCTTAAAGTGGAATACCAGACAACTCTTCTAAGAAATGAAAACACATGCTAGAGAATTAATGACTAGTGTTATAATCAGCCAACCTACTAATGACACTCTAAACAAAAAGCATAATTATACGTTTGCTGCACATTAACTACAGAAAGTATAAAATCACAACATTAGTCATTAGCTATTTGTAATTTTTTGAATAATGTGTGTTTTACTCAGTGTCCTGAAACTAAACTCATGAAATAGGTTTGATGGCCAAGGCAGGAAGGCGTGGTGGGGTTTGAAGATGTGACAGAAGAACTAATAAGGCAGCAGACTACAGAAACCGATTATTTTGATGTGGTTTCTTTAATTGGCATGTATGGCCTCGGTAAGACTACGCTAGCATGGAAGATATTCAACCATCCAGAGATAATCTACAATTTCCCTGTCCGTATATGGCTTCCAATTTCTGAAGAGTTCTCCCAGAAGGATGTCTTTCTGTCCATTCTCAAATATTTCACCACTATAAATGAGGATATACATCAAAAAGATTGCCTGGAGATTGCCAGAATGGTTTATACCTATCTCCAAAGAGAAAGATTCTTGATTGTTATGGAAGATGTGTGGAGTTCAACTGACTGGAACACACTTCGCATTGCCATTCCAAAGTCCAATAAAAAGGGTAAAATCTTGATTACTAGCCGCGATTTTGAAGTGGGAAACTATGCTAGTCACCCGAGACCTCCCGCAAGGTTGCGTTTCTTTAAAGATGATGAATGTTGGGAGCTGCTACAACGGAGGTAGTCAGAGAACTAGACTGCTCTCCTTTGTTGATATATTATGCAAAATATATTGCGGGCAGTTGTGAAGGACTTCCTCTTTCAGTAGTAGCCATTGGCGGCATCCTTGCAGCAAAATTTTCAGCCTCAAATATGACTGCAACGGAAAAGGCGTGGAAAGAGGTATCCAGGAATATAAGTACATACATTAATGAGAATGACATCAACATAGAGGTTTTACGTAAGAGTTATGAAAAATTACCTAACCACTTGCACTCATGCTTCCTCTATTTTGGGATGTTCCCTGAAACTTATGAAATTCCAGTGTCAAAATTGATCTTCATTTGGATTGGAGAAGGATTCATACAACCAAAGTTTGATAGTAGTTTGGAGGAAATTTCACACATGTATTTGGAGGAACTTATCAACAGAAACTTGGTAAGAATCTCTAAATTTAAGCCTGATGGTAAGGTTAAAGCATGCCGGATTCAGGAAATCATCCGTGAATTCTGTCGCATTAAAGCTGCAGATGAAAATTTCTCTCAAGAAATCAAGAATGTTGCAACTTCTAACATATCTAAGTATCGTCGTATTTGTATTCATGCCAATGAGTTAAAATTCATCTCATCAAAACCTTTAGGTCCTTGTGTACGCTCATTTGTTAAAGCGGATATCTGGAAGATGAGGCATTTAAGACATTTTCAGACAAATGCCACTGCTACCTTCCTGAAAGCCAAGTCCAGGAAGCAAACGTGGTGCTGAGCTTCAAACACTTGGAACAATCTCAGCAGAAAGTTTCACTGCTGAACTGTGTGAGAGGGCTCCCAATTTGAAGGAATTGAGCATCCGTGGTAGACTAGCCATGCTTCTTGAAAGAAAGATTGGATGTATTGATTGTTTGGGGAATATGGCGCATCTTGGAAAGCTGAAGCTAATAAACGATAAACTTTTTGAAGGGGGACTGCGTCGCCTTCCTTTATACGATCAAATCCCAGCTGGGCTTACTAGCCTTACACTACGCTCCACTTTCCTTAGTTGGGATCATATGTTTACCCTCACATTGTTGCAGAAACTCGAGGTGCTCAAGCTAAAAGATAATGCATTTGTGGGGGACACCTGGGAGACACAATGTGGAGGTTTTCAGTCTCTTGAATACTTGCACATTGAACAAACAGATCTGGCTATATGGAGGGCTTCACCACTTAGCTACCCCAAGCTTACAAACCGTGTGCTCAAGAACTGTGAGAGGCTTTGTGAAATTCCTATTGAACTGGCTGACATACCAACCCTCCGAGTGTTGGACTAGTATCGTTGCCCATCTGCAGCTGAATCCACCAGGAAGATTTTGGATGCAAAGCAAAAGACACCAGCTGAAGGCCCTGAATTAAAGTTCTCCATCTTTCCTCCTATGAAATGACCAAGTGATGTTTATCATTCCAGGTATCTTATATTTCAAATAATTTATACATAAACTTATAATAGTTTAGTGTCAATCCTTAATTTTATCTCTATAGACACTTGTCTTTTGCATCCCCTCACATTTCAAGCTTCTTATCAGGTATAGTTTTGCTAATTCTACTTGTGGTTGCATAAAAACTCAAGAATGTGCCTTCATTATTTCAATTTTATTTACTTATATTCTAGTTTGGGGAATATTCATTATGTGGCTTGCTTGAATAAGTAATGCACCTCAATTTGTTTTCTCATTAGGCTCGACTTTGTTGTGTTGGAGTTGGAGTTGTATATTTGCATCTCTGCAGCATGATATGCAAAGAAAAAGACAATGGTTCAAGGCTCATGCGACATTTCTTTTGTCAAATATTCTCTACGTTGTTGGTTGCCTCGAAAACCTGTGAAGAGAGGGCCTTGGTCTACCATTGAACTTCTTTTGTATATGTTCCGGGACTTTAGCAGATATTGAATCTCTCTTTTGAATTCAAACTCAAAGCATTTTCGTGTATATCTTTTTTGTGCTATGAAAAATATCACTCCCTCCGTCCCAGCAAAAGACTACTCTCTCATAAATTGCTCAAAATTATACTCTGAACAAAATCAAAGACTCAGCTGCTCATACTCTTGAATTCGTATATAAGCAAATTAGAATAATCCTAAGTTAAGAAGAGCTGTAGAGTTAGGAGTTTGAGAAGTTGGTTAGACTCTGCTACACATACTGTTGAATTCGTTTACATCTTGTGCCCTTGCCCATTCTATTTCCTGTTTTCAACTTTTTGTGTGAAAATTATTTTTATGCTGAGATTTGCTTTGGGTGTAGGATTGAGCATTCATTATTATTTTCTATTTAGAGTTCATCTTATTTCTAGGTCAGACTGCAGTGGACCTGCCTAAATGAACGTGATAAAGCCATAGAAACTTGAGTGTAACAGTTTAGGCTTATGTCCATAGCCATAATCATAGGTGCATATGATCAAACATGACAGTGATGTGATAGAAATCCTCAAGCAAGGAAATTAACAGGGAAATTACAACCATGATAGACCACTCAATATTCAATAAAACACTATCAGTTCGGTTCCAATTGTATTACTTGAATAACTAATTAGCATCTTCTCCAATTATGCTAGCTTGGTTAAGCAGCTGGTTGATTAAGTGGAAGAAGGGAAAACCACAAAATCTAAAATATAAAATGAGAACAAAGCAAACTAGAGTGTATTAATCCAAATTGCCCACACAAAAGATAAAACACAGTATTAACTTCAACAATGCATCCACCTGCAGTATTTTGGAGATCATTAAGCTTATTTCTTTCTTGCAATGCATTTGGTAAACATGACCTCTTGAGGGAGGACCTTTAGACGAGGGCAATTTTGTATCTCTACCCGCTCCAGCTTCGGTATTGCACCTTCTCCAACTTGTAAACTCTTCAAACTCCACAACTCCCCAATACATAGAACTCTAAGCTTTGCAAACCCAAGTTTTGACACCACCATTTGTTCACCGGTGAAAGCATTCCTCAGTTTGACAAAGCCTAGCTCGGATAGATTCTCTAGTACCGGCATGGGGTCTTCATCAAGAGAGCTATTAGCCAATGTCAAGTAACGAATCATCGGAGGAAAACAGTTGGGACTTGTTAACCTGGGGAGGACTCCATCTAGTTTAAGTTGAGTTAGACGGTTTAGAACACCAAGCTCATCCAATGAAGGCATGCTTCTAAAACGAGACCCTCTTAAGATAAGGCATTCAAGATTCTCCAACTTAACCAACGAAGCAAAAGTCTTGCTTACATCTGAGGCTCCGTCAAATTCTTCCATGCCCAATTTGCGAAGACTACTCATCATTTCCAGGCCGGAGAGCTCATATATCCAACTATCAACCGAGATGTAGGTCAACGTCTGAAGATTCATCAATGAATCTATCGTCAAAGGCTCCCAACAGATTATATCAGACATGTAGAGGTGACGAAGGCTGCCCATTTTCCTTATAATATCTGACAGTTTCACCATGAAGTTCTGTGCTATATCGAGAACCTCGAGCCTTTCTAGGGAGCACAACGATTGCGGGAGCTCTTGAAGGAAATTGTTTCTCAACCCCAAGTATTGTAAGCAAACCAATTTTCCAACCATTTCTGATAATGCTTTTAAGCCAAAACCTTCGAAGTCAAGTCTCTTAAGCAGTTCAAAACTCTTCCAATACGACGGGTTAACATCAAAGTGAAGCCCTCCACGAAAGAAAAGAGAAACAAGATGCTTAACTTGATTGGCGGAGTAATTGAACTTCTCTCTGCTACAATTTATAGCACTATGACGAGGTTTGTTCGTGGCTATACTACTTCCATCACTCCTTAGAATCTCAAAACGTATATCCTCCTCTGCTTTAATGACAGCTAACCTGTGAAGATTGCTATTGATGCAGCAGTTTTTCACGCGTGAGTTGTCTTTGCTACTCAAGTCCTTTACTTCAACCATGTATTGATTAACCAATTCATCTAATTAAGTACTTTCTTCCAATCTCCTCATCCGTTTCGTATTTCGCTTCTCCTTGTAAGAGCATACCTCCCGTTGTCCACAAATGTATCAAATTTTCCACCCTTACAGTATTCCCTTCCTTGAAGAAGACCAAATGCAAGAAACATGACTTGAGCTTTGGAGGCAGTTTATGGTAGCTTAACTCCAATACTGATGTTACTGCACTTAAATCCATTGTTTCTACTAGAAAACGTTCCCATTCTTTCTCCAAATGTTTCTTGTTAGATAATTGGCTTCCCACCACCACTATTGCTAATGGCAAACCACTACACTTTGCCAAGATCTTTTTTCCTATTTCCTCCAAGTGGTTGGGGCATTTGGTGTATTTTTCATTGAATACCGTCTTCACAAACAATTTCCAACTCTCATTAGGATCAAGAATATTCATCTCATGAATGTAGTGTGCATCCCTTATTATGTTCCGTGTGCAGCTCGTCAGCAACAACCTACTTGCTTTACCTGCTCGCAGAAGAATCGATTCAAGATGGAATGCTCAAATTGCAGTATCGATATAAAAAGTGAACTAGAACTATTAGGATACTCTATCTACCTATAATTAGTTTAGAATGAAAACTTATGAATTTCTATGTCATTGATGGATTTTTACTTAATTTTACAACAACATGCAAGTCCAAGAGATTAAGTGTGATGTACACTCTAGTTCATAATCCTTATCTAATTGATTGTTAGTCCTTAATCCTTATCTACAGGTAATTAGAACCAGATCTACATTGATGAACTTTTACTTCATTATACAATAACATGCAGGTCCAAAGTCAGAATTCAAGCATAAAAACTAAACCAACAACCGGCCAAAATCCAAAATTTCCGGTAGTGGATTGAAATGTATTGTTGCTTGCAAGTACATAGATTTGGAAATAAAAATAAAGAAAGTTGTGGGATGATAGTACCTTGATGATGAAAAACAGTCATGAAAAGCTCCAAGTCTGTGTTTCTCCAAACGTCATCAAGAACGATGAAATATCGTTTGCCCTTGAGTTGTTCCGCAACCATATAACGGAGGTCAGTGTTAGTCAATCCCTCCACCTTGACCTTGTTGTATTCCATTCCCAACTGCATAAGCACTTCCCTAAGCACATCTGCTTCACTGAAATCACTGGAAACATATACCCAAGCACGACATGGAAAATTCAAAACCACACTCTCATGATTGTATATAAGCTTGGCGAGAGTTGTCTTCCCCACACCCCCCATTCCAACTATACTCGACACACAAACGCCATCTTCTTCCTCGTTGAAAACCGCTTTCTGAAGAAGAAACTCGACGTCCTTGCCCAACCCCACAACATTCGGTTCTTCAATCCAAGCAGCCGATTTCCGTGGTTGATAACTTGAGTAGGAAGACTCCAACTTGGCATACTCCATGATTTTTCCGATCTTCATCCGGATGGCAGCGTTCAGTTCGCCAATGAGATTGAGGTGGAGTACTTTCGACTTTTCCATCGACTTGTCAAGATTGAAGATGAAGATATCAATGGCAACGTCGGCGTCGTGAGCCATATCAAGGACTTCAGACATCCAGTGAGAGTATATGGTTTCCTCTCTCAGTTTCACGGCGCTGAGAGCAGAGTTGTTGAAGATTTCCAGCGTCATATTCAGATCATCCATCACCGCTTTCACTTCCTTCTCCGCACCAGCTGCAAGGGGAACAGCCTTATTTAACACCAAACTCTCCAGCTTTCCCATCGCCGATGATAGCACTAGCTCCGCCATATTCCACACCTGCTACTCTCTTTTTCTTACTTCAATAATTCACATAAATTTTTTGACAAGCTTGCAGCAGCGATAATATAATATTCTGCTAAATGTTTCAATTAGTTGTATTACAAGTTCTTTATATTATTACACCCCTCTTTGTTTATAAATAAAAGCAGTAATAACGTTTTGGTTTCGGTTTCAAACCGGCGGATTTTTGGCGGTTTTTTACGCTTTCGAACTGCCGGTTTTTGCAGTTCCGGTTTGGTTGTTTTCCCGGCGGTTTTTCGCGGTTCAGGTACGGTTTCGGTACAAAAATTTTTGAACTTGAATCGAACCACGGTTCAAAAATCGACGGTTTCGGTTCGGATAAATTCTCACGGACCGCAGGTTCGATTAACCTTGGGCAGGTCTAACTTGAGTCCTACTTTTGTTACAATATAACAAATCCCCAAACATTAATAGCAACTAGCTGTTATAAAACAATTATTTGTCGTTGACATTTGCTCTTACAACTGCCCTTCGCACGTTCTTAGACTCAAAAAATTTGCATCCCACGTTCTTATCTCACAAGACATGGAACAAAAAACCATTATATGATACAGTAGTTTTACCAAAGCTATTTCTCCATCTTTATTTAAACTTGGGTTTCATTACTTTTTTTTATCATTAAAAATAGTTTTCATGGTGAATAACGTAAGTAATAATGATTAAAGTAGTAGTATTACTTAAAAATGTGATTCACTATATAAAAGCTAGAAACTGATATAAAAATTTGAATAGACAATTCAAAATATAAAAATTAAAATATTTTTCCATAGTTAGAGACAAATACAATAAATTAGTCACAACTAACGATTACTAAACAAGAGCGAAGTAATACAACTATTGATTATTGATTAACATGTCTACTTACAAATATTTAATGTTTTAAAATATTAAACTCTGTTAGTCGTTGCATCAAGAGTATGGCATTTAATTTTGGACGGTCTACCAATTACCAATAAATGATCAACTAGGGCAATATAAAATTTAATACTATTTCATATGCTATGATGGAATATTGATATTTGAAAATAATATATAGCAGTGCAAGGTAGTATATGTTAAGATCACCATGTGGTGCAGGGTTATGAGTGACATCAACATTTTTTTAAATGTGCAAATAGACATATTGCAACGACATTGAATAGTGTTTCACACCTTTACAGTTGTTGTGACTTCTTTGAGCCAAACTTAGTTTGCCTTTCTCCGATTTGATAATATCCGATTTCATTTGATAGCTTTGCTGACTTGGTTTATATTCGTGTCATCACATATTGTATTAAGCAAATCTGGACAACCGATTGCTAGCATATACTCTTTCCGTCCCAAATTTATAGTCACGTTTAGTTATGAGACGAGTTTTAAAGAATTGGTAGAGTGTGTAATTAATGAAGTGAGATGGAGGAGTGTGTAATAAATGAAGTAAGATGATGGAGTGTGTAATAAATGAAGTGAGTTGGTTGAAGGTGAGTCTCTTTTTGACTTTTTGGTTTATTTTTGTTTTGATAATGACATTTGGGTGTAATTTTAGTGAATAATGGGGTAAAATTTTATGTCCAAATATGGAAAATTCTAAATGTGACTATAAATATGGGACGAACTTTTATGGCAAAATGTGACTATAAAACTGAGACGGAGGTAGTATCCCAGAATATGTTATAATTTTACATTTTTATAGCAACGTTTGCTATTTTATCAGTATTTTGTTATAGTATCAAAATTATAGTTGCTGTGGTACAAGCTAGATATAACAATTTATAAGGAGTACAATTATAGCTATTTTGCTGTGTATTATCTTATTACTTCAAACTAATACTAGTAAGTAATAGGGATTTCTGAGTTGGTGGTGGTCAACTCCAATAATTTATAACTAATACTCCAATAATTTTACAAGGTAGAGATGGTGGTCAACTAACATGTGGATCTGAGTTGATACTTATAATAAGGATTTCTTGGTTTCGTAAAATTTACAAATTTATAATATGTTGGAATCGTGGCTCATCACAGGACTTTGGCCATTAATATCAGTGACAAAGCATTTAATTTTATGAAATTAAATGATATAGTGTCAATTTACGTCTGGATTTGATGACCTTAATATATTTATTTCTCTGAACCGATGCCTAGTAAGTGAGAAATAATGAATTAAAGTTGATCAAAACATGGTAAGGATCAACTCCCTTGGGTCTCCAATAGAAATCTCATTTTCCCATTTTTTGTCTAGTCCACATTAGAAGCCCCATTTCACTTTACTATATTTGTCATGTGCGATAGTGAAAGTGGCTCAACAGCACGGGGTGTTCCAGAAGAAGGCTTCATAGATGAGCCGTGCAATAACTACGACTTTTCTGGTGGCACATTGTCACGGGGCGTGCCTTCCGATGCAGTGACGCATGGGTCACACTTATTCGCCCTCACGCACTGGTCGCACATCAACCACAACTTGCCACTAAGCGAGCTACTTCTAAGGTACATGGAACTTCACTACATCCAATTGACGTGTGCTTCCAGTATTTATAGACGAGGATGGCTTCTAGATCCTTCTTTGAATTCTTCATTCTACCCCTCCTCTTGAAGCTTCCTTCGTCTGGTAAATTTTATGCTCTTTTTGCTCCTCCTCTACTTGTTTTCCTCCGCTTGGCGAATGTTTTTTCCTTTTCCTCAGCCTGGTGATTGTTTTCCTCCTTTTCCTCAGCCTGGCGATTTCTCTACACAACCTGGCTTAAAACACTTGTTAGACCCACGAAACTACTGAATTTACCCATAACCGATGCATGAAATTGGCCATATCAAGATGCATCTACGAGAAGAGCTGTTTTTCGGTGCAAAAGGAAGATAGTGTGTTTGATGAATGGAGTTTGGAGCAAGATTTTGGTTCTCATATGAAAGTTGACTTCAGCGAAGATGAGAACTGTCAAGAGGAGATTAGCAATGTTATTGATGCTTGTGTGGCATACTTAAGACCTTCTGTCGAGGTCCCATCCAAGCTTGTATTGAAAACTCTCCCATCAAATCTCAAGTATGCATTTTTTGGTGAGAATGAGAAGGGGAGTTGAAATTGATTGAGCTTTTAAACCTTCATAAGCAAGCTCTAGGATGGTAAATTGTCGAAATCAAAGTAATTAGCCATGCAGTTTGCATGCATAAAATTCTCATGGAAGATGAAGCTAAACCAGCGAGAGACAAACAGAAAAGGCCAAATCCTATTATGCAAGAGGTTGTTGAGAAAGAGGTGAAGAAGTTGCTAGACTTTGGGATGATCTATGTAATTTCTGATAGTCAGTGGGTGAGTCTTGTTCAATGTGCACCCAAGAAGGGGGGTATAACTGTGAAAATCAATGAGAAGAACGAGGTCATGGCGATGAGGTTGGTAAATTCAAGTAGAGTTTGCATGGATTGCCGAAAATTTGATAAAGCCACAAGGAAGGACCATTTTCCATTGCCTTTTTATGGGGTACAATCAAATAACAATTGCCCTAGAAGATCAGCACATGACAACTTTCACTTGTCCCATTGGCACATATGCATTTCGTAGGATGCCCTTTGGCCTTTGTAACATCGGCTACATTTCAGCGGTGCATGATGGCTATCTTTACTGATATGAATGAATAAGGACATAATGGAGATTTTCATGGATAATTTTTTCGTGTTTGGCTCTTCCTTTGATCAGTGTCTACATAATCTAGGTCGTGTGCTACAAAGGTGTGAAGAGTTGAATCTCGTTGGGAAAACTGCCAATTCATGGTGAATGAAAGAATTGTTGTGGTTGGACCACAAAGTATCATAGAAGGGATTGGAGATGGAAAAGGCAAAGATTAATGTGAAGGGAATTTGTTTCCTTGGCCCTGCCGGGTTCTAGGAGGTTTATCAAATATTTATCCAAAATTGCTAAACCCCTTTGCAATTTATTAGAAAAAGATGCCAAGTTTATCTTCAACGATGAATGTCTTGCAGCTTTTTAGTTGTTGAAAAGCAAATTAGTTGAGGTCCCCATAATCATCACACCAATGTGTGATACCTCGAATTTTGCTGTAGGAGCTGTTTTGGACAAAGGAATAACAAAAAGTCTTTCACACCATCTATTATCCTAGTAAAGTTCTCATTGAAGCTCAAATGAACAACACAACAACTGAAAAAGAAATGCTTGATGTAGTTTATGCTTTTTGACAAGTTTCGTGCCTATTTGCTTGGCACAACTTTCGTGCCTTTATTATTCAGCTGATAATTTTTAATTTTTGAATAATTTAAGAAATATAGAAATTTATATATTTAGAAATGCCTACAACTACACCTGTATGTGCTCGGAATCTTTCCCTAAACCTCTTGAAAATGCCGAGCACCTTCATGTGCTCTGCGAACTATCAAGATGTTCTGTAGGTGCTCGCCACATTCCGAACACATGGAAGTGCCCGTGGCATCCAAACCCATGGGAGGTGCTCTCCAAATATGCCGACGAAGCAAATAGAGACCACCTAAAATGCACGGAAGGTGGTTGGTAGTTTCCATTGGTAAGTGCTTCTTTTTTGTAGTGTCCCACGTTCTTATCTCTTACGAGATAGATAACATACCATATTACTCCCAAAGCTAGATCTCCATGTTTATTTAGACTTTTAAAAATAATTTGATGGTAAAATATATGAATTTTAATACTACATTAATAAAGTAAAAGAAATATGAAGTAACAGTGTTGATGTGTGCTATCTATATAGTAAGTACTTCTTAAAAGAATAATTTGAGGCATCAAATAATTTTAGAAGCTAGAGATGGTAGTCAAGTTACATATAGATCTGTGTTTACGTGAATATTCAAATTTCAAAATAATACTGTTAGGTGCTAGTATGTGTTAAGATCACCATGTGGAATGTAAATAAACATTTAACAACTTGGCATTGAATATCATTTCAAACCTAGCTACAGATCGCTGTGACCTTTTAATAATGAAGCTTATAATACTCGTATTAGTTTGCCACCCTCCAATTTAATAATGTCCGATTTTCATTTGATAGCTTTACGTTTCTGACTTGGTGTTTGTTTTTACCTTGAAAATCAAACTATTATTAGTTGTGTCATGATGTCATCACATATTTTATTAAGCAGTGTAATCCTGACATCTAAACAACTTGCACTGCCAGCATATATCCTACTAGCTCCGTCTCCTATTAATTGTCCACTATTATCATTTTTGTGCGTCCCCCATTAATCGTCCACTTTCACTTTTTACCATAAATGGTAGTAGATCTCACATTCCTATTATAAAATCAATATATAAAAGTGGAATCCACATTCCATTAATTTTTTCAACCCACTTTCCTTTAAATTTGTTAAAACCCGTGCCGGAACCAAAGTGGACAATTATTGGGGGGCGTAGGGAGTAGAATATATCAAATTTATTTTGTTATTTAATCAATAATACGTGCGATATTATTTTTTTTCTTTTTTACTTTTTTGTCCATTCGCTAATAAATGTATCGTTTCACTTTTATTACTCCCTCTGTCGCAACTAAGTTAAGTCGTATTCCTCTTTGGGACGTTCCAACAAAGTTGAGTCATTTTCCTTTTTGACAAAAAACAAAATATTCAATCTCTTACTTTATTTCATCATCTGCTTACTCTTTCCTTATCAATCCTACTTTTTTCTCTGTCATATTTTATATTACTTTCATTTAATTTATTGACCACAATTTCTTAATCTACGTGCCCAAAAATTTTATACCAATTTAGTTGGAACGGAGGGAGTATAATATATGGCAGAGAAACCCACATTCCACTAACTCACTCCACTCACATTTTATTATAAACCAATATATAAAAGTGAGACATTACATTTCACTAATTTTTTCTACCACTTTGTTTTATAAAGTCAAACAATTTCTTAAAATTTGAGTTTTGGGACGTTTAATAACGGACAGAGGGATATATACAGTACAAGCTAGATTTTGAAAGAAAGAATCTAATAGTCAACTTACATGTGGATATGTGTTGATACTTATAATAATAATAAGGATGAGTTGGGTTTGAAAAATGTATTACCAATTTATAATACATGAACATTGACATCTCATTAGTATGTTGAAATAGAAAGGAGCTGTTTTCCTGTTGCCGAAATATTGAGAGCGAGAGAGATGTCGGATTCAGCTGTTGAGTTCCCGCTTAGTGTTGTGAATAGGTTACTGATTTACCACTACCCCGATCTAATCGGCGACATCGAGAAACAGATAAAGTCTCTTCAGATGGATCTCCGCTTCTTCAAAGCTTTTCTCAAGGCAACAGTGACCCAACGGAGGAAGGATGAGCATGCGAAATTGCTGGGCACCATGATTCACGATGTTGCCTATGAGTTGGATGATGCGTTTGACGTCTTCCATCCCCATGCCATGGAGGAAAAAACAAAGCGTGTCAGACTCATCTACATGTTAAGGAAGCCCGCTTCAAGTCTCCACACCATTTCTAGTAAGGTCAATGACGTCAGAGATGAAGTCGAACGATACTGGCTGCAGCGCATGAGCAACTATGGTGAAGACGTATCCCAAAAATTGGAGGTATCATTCATTTTACAATTTTGGATTTCGCAATAGACTAAAGGTCATTTGTGGTCCTATGACGATTTTACAATTTTGGTCTAAAAATATTATCTTTTGAATTATTGCATCCTGAACAAATGAAAACGGTCCGGATTTAGTCCATTTTGAATGGAGCCGTCAAATTTTTAACGGTCAACGACAATTAAGTGAATTTTGAATGAATTAACAACTTTTAAGAATATTTAGGACCACAAATGACCTTTAGACTTTTTATAACAAAATAATAACAAATGTTAGGTTATAGAGTTTGCATTTTATCACTGCCCGATATGCAATTATACATGCTTAATTTGGGATATTATGCATACCTTTATTTATTTTTTATTATATATATATATATATATAGGGGTGTATTAGGGTCCTTCACAGCTCTTTGGTGTTAAGCTTCAAAGAAATCACAACCATTGGATCATTGAATTGGATGGTTGTGATCAATGCATTATTAGACTATAATGTTGCATTATTAGTCGGTGTACACTATTAGAATGAAAATCTACATAACAACTAATTTTAAAGTTACAACGTACATCCAATCACGTGCTGCCACATGGCACGAAAAATGCAATA
>NC_062967.1:43701179-43721180 GCF_023119035.1 Salvia hispanica
ATATACCACTGCCGTGCCGGACCCCTCACCATCGGCCATCGACTCTGGAGCGCACCAAATGCGCGCTCAACATCCTTGCGCGCTGCCTCCTGCCGGGTTGCAAAGTAGGACTTCTTTGCCCGATCGCATGCTTGATCGTCTTCACAAAGACGGGCCAGTTTGGGTATATCCCATCCGCCAAATAGTATCCCATGTTGTGCTCTGGTTGTCGTTGGCGACGAAACTGATGGCGGGACCAACGCCATTGCACTGATCGTTGAACAAGGGGCGACGACTGGAGGACGTTGATGTCGTTGTTCGATCCGGCCATTCCAAAATAAGCATTCCATATCCACAGCCGGTAGTCAGCTACAGCTTCAAGGATCAACGTGGGATGCTTGGCTTTGAAACCGGAAGTGTGTATCCCCTTCCAGGCGGCGGGGCAGTTCCTCCACTCCTAATGCATACAATCGATGTTGCCCAACATCCCACCCGTGCATATTAATCTGCCGCTGGCAGTCTTCGGGGCTCGGACGCCGAAGATACTGATCCCCGAATATCGCTCTAACGCCCGCGCAAAATTCAGCAGACACTCGACGATCAAGACTCCCCAATGTGGAGGTACTGCGTCGAACATGTCGGCCGGGCCTCCGTACGCCAGTTGCCGATTGCGGTCGTACACTTCTCATGTATTGGCGTGTGTCCGGGTTTTCCAGCCGCATCCTCCCTGATCCTGAAAAACTCGTACCTTCTCTCTAATGCACCAAAGATATGCATAAACAGAGGACGATGCATCCTAAAACGTCGGCGGAATAAGGCATCCCCAAAACGCGGCTGCGGAGCAAAGTAGTCCTCATATAACCGAATATGTGCAGCAATGTGGTCCCTGGGGTGTCCGTCGGCGATGGATCGGCCGAGGTACCGCCGCCCGCTGCCTCTGCCGGAGCAATCGATCAATTGCCTCTTGCACAGCGAAATCCAATTCATCATCACTATAACCATCACTATCACTAGCGCCTCCGCCACTACCACCCGCACGACTACTCGCCATTATAGATAATTGAAAAAAGAGGTTAGAGAGAGAAACTTGTCAACACAAGTGGTGTGAATGAAATGAAGTTGGGGGAGCCCTATTTATAGAGTTTTTTTTTTTTTAAAAAAAAAAATTAAAAATTTCGGACGTCCGACCTTCGCCACAGTGGCGGACGTCCGGTCGGACGTCGATGCGAGGGGCGAGCCCATCCGACGGGCACTCGGGACGGGCGTGGGCGCCCTTCCCGCCCACTACGGCGGACGTCCGGTCGGACGTCGGCGACGGGCGACCGGGACGGACCCCGGTGGAGACACCCTAACATCATGCGTTACTCGATGATAAGTTATCAGAAATTCGTACAACAATTTTATAAAGGACACCAGAGATGGCCTTTGATGTGAGTAAGAACATTCACTATGGTTGGGCCGGTCTCTAGGCCTTGAGATAGGTCCTGCCAACCATTACTAGGTTATAGGCCGAAGAACGACAATCGCTTTTCTCTCCCTTTTGGCCGATGGGTGATGGCCGATGATCGCAACCCCCCCCCCCTCCCCGCCCATTGTGAAAGAAGAGCCGATCATCGGCCCTTACACATGTCTTTTTTCTTTCTTTTTTATTTTTTATTCCATAATTTCTACACTATAAATATCCTATAATTTTTTTTATTAAATTTTGGTTCGCGTTTTATTCATTTTTCCTATTTTATAATACAACGAAGATTTGCTTACTATATTATTTTTGTATTTTAATTTAATTTATGTGATAACATATTAAATATAGAATTACAAAAAAAATTGAAATAAAATAGTAATGATATGTAAATAAAATGGGAAGTGGGAAAGACTCTTCTATTGTAGGGAGTTAGGCTCAATAGATAAAATGTTAACATGGAAATTAGAAAAAAAAGATAGCCTACCCACTATGAGCGTTTTAAAATACCGAGTAATGCATAAAAAATTTGGTGTATTGGGGCAATCATGTGGTGCTGATACGGGCACTTTTAGTTAGTTAAATTATGGATTTGCTTTTATCTTTTTCATATATTTGTGTTCATGTTCATTAAGTTAATTATTAGCATTATAGATAAGAATTATTGTAATCATTTCAGAAATCAAGAATATCATTATTATTTTATCATTCATTCTCTTCTCCAAAGTGAGAAAATCGTTAATTATTAGCATTATAAATAAGAATTATTGTAATCATTTGAGAAATCAAGAATATCATTATTATTTTATCATTCATTCTCTTCTCCAAAGTGAGAAGATCGTCTTGCTCGACGGGTGAATCGGGCACTTGCCCGTGACAAAATTTATCGATCGCCAATCTACGGACACCGATCAATCCAATAGAAGGTTTATCCTATCAAATTGGTGCTTCCATCGCGATCTCACCCTCCAAAACACCAATCGAATCACAGCTATGTCGCTTCCCGACGGGAATCCATCGTGTACAGCAACTAGCCACACCGATCGAACCATAGCTACGTCGCTACCCGACGGGAATCCATCCGCGCAAAACAACTAGTTATGCCTTCCCACCATCTCGAACCAAAGTTGCACCACTGCCCGACGGAAGATGTTCTGCGCACAACACCAGATTTGGTTGCCGAGTCCCGCCTGTCTGCCGAGCTCTAGCCGCTGGACAACTCTACTTCCGCAACCCGACATTCCACCGCCAATAGCCCGCCAAAGTTGATGTTTTCGACTCTCTTCATCGTGTCGTAGTTCCCACCTTAAGGACAAGGTGGATTTCAAACGTGGGGGAGTTGATATGAGCATTATTTAGTTAGTTAAATTAGAGATTTGCTTATCTTTTTCATATCTTTGTTTTCTTGTTCATTAAGTTAGTTATTAGCATTATAAATAGGAGTTATTGCAATCATTTGAGAAATCAAGAATATCAATATTATTTTTCCGTTCATTCTCTTCTCCAAAATAAGAAAACCATCTTGCTCGACCGGCGAGTCGAGCACTCGCCCGCGACAGACATTTATCAATCGTTGATCTACAGACGATCAGCCCGATAGGAGATTTATCCTATCAGGTGCTGACTTTACGCCTCTGATACGGTCTTTGTTCATTTCATATTACTTCTATCCACGAAAATATAGATCATCTGCCATTGATAGTAAGTTTTCATCTCTAATAAAGTAAAACGAAATATATTTCAATAATATTTTTAACTAATATATTTTAATAATAAAATAAAATATATTTTTCATTAATAATATTTTAATATTTTTTCTTTTATATATATATTTTTAATTTATTAATTTTACATTAAAATTGTTCAATATACAATTAAAATTATCCTATTTGGACAAGGTTGTCTTAATATCCGTATAGTAATTCATCACATATTTTACTAGAGCAATCTAATCTCGACATCTGAACAACCAATCGGTATCATATAATTTTACATTACCACGTCCTTTTTTTATTGGATATTGGTCTTTAAAATCATAAACTTTGAACAAATTTTGGTATTTCCCACGAACTTTAAAACTGGTATAAAAATTATCACAAACTTTATATTTTATTTGTTATCCCATGACATATCAATCACCATATCTAACCAACTTTCGTACATTTTTTTATCCTAGTTGGCACTACTACATCAACGTGATTTTCTTTATAGCATTTTATCTTATTTGTTACGAACCTTAAAAGTAATCTGAAATATTATAAATATTTCACGATTCCCTATGTATAATAAGATTTTTGTTGAAGATATCTTATTTGAGCTATCATAGAAAATAACAAAAAAAATGGTAAAATTTGTAATTTTTTAGACTAATTTTAAAATTCATAAAAAATACTAAATTAATTTAACCAAAATTTATAATTTTAGAAACTAATATAACTTTTTTTATTTGAGCAGTATTTTGTTACATCGATGTTAATAAAGTAGTAGTTGCAGTAGTGTACAGGTAGAATCACTAAAAGTAGTATAATAACTGTATTTGACTCATATGCAACTTGTTATTACTCCCTCTGTCCCCAATTAAGAGTCACACTTTTCCATTTCGATCCGTCTCCAATTAAGAGTCTTACTTTATTTTTACCATAAATGGTAAGTAAGTCTCACATTCCACTAACTCATTACACTCACATAGGGCTGGGGAAAAATATCGAAAAAATGATATATCGCTCGTATCGTATTGAAAAATATCGAAAAATTATCGAATTTTCGATATATCGTAATTTTCGATACGATACGATATCGTATCGTAAGTTTTCGATACGATAACGATATGAATTTCCTTATATCGCGATATATCGTTTTATATCGAAAATACGATATACATCGATATTTTCGATATATATTGATATTTTATTTTCGATATATATCGATATATATCGAAATTTTCGATATATATCGATATTTAACGATATATCGAAATATCGATTCGATAACGATATGAAATTTTTTTATATCGAAAGTTCGATATATCGAAACTTTCGATACGATAACGATATGAAATTCTTTCATATCGATATTTTCGATACGATACACGATACAACGTTTTCGATACGATATATCGTATCGACCCACCCCTACACTCACATTTTATTATAATACCAATATAAAAAAGTGGGTTCCACATTCCACTAACCTTTTCAACCAACTTTTCTTTACATTTCTTAAAATCCGTGCTCGGTCAAAGTGTGACTCTTAATCGGGGACGGAGAGAGTATAAAACAATGATTTGTTCTTGATATTTGCAATTACAGCTGCCTACCCACGTTCTTCTCTCACATGGAAAATATTACTCGGTAATAAACCTACTTTACTCTCTCTTACTTTTTTCTCTCTTTATCTCTCTACCTTTTTTATTTCTCACTTATTCTCCCTTTAATTAACTCATCTAATACAATTTTTCTTAATCTCCGTACTGGAAATAAAGGCCTCCATTACTAATTTACTATGGAACAGAGGATGTAGTAAATAATTTAATAAAGATAGAGAAAAAGTAGATAAAGTATGAGATAAAGATTTTTAATTTATAGAAAAGAGACTATTTTATGTAGATATTTCAAAATAGTAAAAGTGAGACTATTTTTTTTATAGAGGAGTATGAATTTTAATTATACATTAGCGTAGGACATTAGCACCTAATATCATGAAACTTTATAAAAGTTGGGTTTTTTCCACAAACTTTAAAATTGACAAATAATATCACGAACTTTACCCTAGGTTTGTTATTTTATACCGGTGAAAAAATTTCGGCTATATTAATAGATTGAAGAACAAATTTGGAGGGTGTTCTTCAAGAAAAACTATTTTTAAAGATTGAAAATCTTGAAACTCTCGAAGTTGTTGTTGAGAAATTACGGAAAAAATTCGTATCATGATATTATTTGCCAAAAAATTTACCGGTGAGAAATAACAAATCCATGGTATAGTTCATAATATTATTTGTTAATTTTAAAGTTCGTAAGTAAACTCAACTTTTTAAAAATTTTATAATATTGGATGTTAATATCCCTATTCCTAAAGCTAGTCAAAGCAACTGTTCCATCAATCATCAATGAAACGTTTCTTTTATATACGGGATTTGTAGTTTTGAAAAGTCAATATAAAAGAGAAAAAATAGAAAACGAAAGAAAAAAGTAAAATAAATAAGAGAGTAATAAAGAGAGAAAATTAAATATATTAATTTTTTTTGCCGAAAGGAAAATGACTCACGATTACGAATAAACATCATAAAAAGAAAAGAACGACTCTGCTTATGGATTTTTTTTATGAATTTTAATGATACATTAGTACTCCCACGGCAAGTATGTTTATAGTAAGATATCGGTGAAGTGGTGTCTATAGAGAGAGAGAGAGATGTCGGATATAGCTGTAGACTTCCCGCTATGTATGCTGAATAAGCTACTGGTTTACCACTCCTCCGATCTAATCGGTGACACCGAGAATGAGGTCAAGTCTCTTCAGAGAAATCTCCTCTTCATCAAAGCCTTTCTCAGGGCATCACAACGAAGAAAGACTGAGCTTGTGAAAACGACAGCCATTCAAATTAACGATATTGCTTATGAGTTGGAAGATGTGCTTGAAGTCTTTCTTTCCCAGGATTTGGAGAAAAAACCAACTGAGTCTCCTCTCCAGATTCAGGATGCCTAAGAAGACTCTGAATCTCCAAAACATTTGCAGCAAGGTCAATGACGTCAGACATCAAGTTGAACGTTGCTGGTCGGATCTCATGGATATCCTTAAACAGGAGACTGAGAACCAACACGGAAATTTAGAGGTAATCTTAATTTTATGCTCCTACTTGCATTATCCCACTTTTTAATTGCCTAGCTTATCTGGTAGTATTAACATTTCTATTTGAATACACCTCTAACTAAAACACTAACAATTTACTCCCTCCGTCCCCAGATAGTTTGTCTCATTTTTCCATTTCAGTCCGTTCCACATAATTTGTCTCATTTACTTTTTACCATTTTAGTAGACTCATATTCCACTAACTCATTGCTACTCATATTTTATTACTCCCTCCATCCCAAGGAAGATGACCCTTCCTTGGACGACACGAGATTTTATGCAACTTTATTTTGTGTGTTAAGTGGAGAGAGTAAAGTAAGAGAGAGGGAATAAAGTAGAGATAAAGGGATTTCCATTTTAAGTAATGAGTCATCTTGATTGGGACAAACCAAAAAGGAAAGTGGGTCATCTTTAATGGGACGGAGGGAGTATAAAACTAATATATAAAAGTAGGACTCATGTTCCACTAACTTTTTCAACTCACTTTTCGTTACATTTCTTAAAATATGTGCCCGATAAAAATAAGAAAAACTATCTGGAACGAAGGGAGTACTGTACAACAAATAGTCCAACATAATTTATTCTTTATATCTCATTACTTTTCTATATCTAGAGCTTCAGTAAATAGCCGGCCATTGAACTTTAGTTATTATGACCTTCAACTCAATTTAAGCCCTTTAACAGTTGAGATGCTTAAGTTTCTTTATTTTTCTAATCAACTTATATAACAATAGTTTTAAGACTCTAGCTCAATCTAGAGTTGCCAACTGGGCCGGGCAGCTGACTCAACTTATTTTAATACAAGTGATACCTGCAAGTGTACGAAATTAGTATAGCAATTAGCAAGCAAGAGTATCTCATCCCACAGAGACAAGATTATATCAACTTAACTACCACAAACAAATGTTAACTACTATCTAGACAATCGAGAAAAGTTTGGTTTGTTCTAACTCTACTAAAAGCATATAAAAAGTAAGTAAGCAAATGAAAATAAGTAAACACGAAGTGAAGAGATAACATGGAGAAAATTGTAGAACTCAAGGATCCGATGCACAATTCCAAGCTCTTATCCAATCAAATTGTCTTACCTTTTGGTGTCCCTAGAGTTATTAATTCGACCACAATTATAGAATTAACTGCCTCTCGAGGTGAGAAACCTGTAAATTAGATACTAGGATTGAAGTCCCCTTCTAATCCTAAACCCCTAACTCCCAAAAGCTCAATAAGGTCAAAGACCTCACTCAAAACCTCAACTCTCATGAGTCCTATTGTATTAAGGTGTGAATTATTCTTATTTACAGATTAGTTATTTCATCTCCCGATTAATCTAATTAATCATACACAATCAAGTGGTGATCAATCAATTGAGAAATAAACCCGAAGAATAATCAAACAACTACAAGAGCAAGATAAGAACAAAATTAATTGGATAAAAACTATGAAAATCAATGCATCATCACCAAGAATTCTACAAGCAAGGGTTTAGTTACTCATGTTTTTCATAAAAACCATGTTTGTAACAAAAGATTCTACGAAATAAATGAAGAAAAGATTAAGATACTCCTATCAGAATGATTCTACGGAATGACAACTTCAATCTTCCGACTGGAAGTCTTCGATCTTCAATTCTCTCTCTTAAAGTGTTTTTGGCGGTGTGTGTGAGTGTTGGAGGCAGTAGGTGTAGAATATGTGAACCCTTGGCGTTTTTCCCTTTAATCTTCCATAAAAAATATATCGCATGGCAAAAGAATGCGCCAAAACAACGTACCCGGCCAGGTGGTGTTATAAAGGGTAATAATCACCCGGCCGGGTGATGATTTTCGATCAGTTTCTGACCCTTTCAGCGCAAAAACACCGCCGTACCCGGCCGGGTGAATGTACAGGATAATAATGCACCCGGCCGCGTGAAAGTTTCTAGAACGCGCAGTGTATAACGGCCATAACCTTCTACCAAACTCCGATTGAGGCGTGCGAGATACCCATGCGAAGCGCTTTCGAAGACGAAGAGATTGATATGCATTAGGGGATAATTGGACTTCAAAATCTCTAGTAAATATTGTCTCAAACCAAGGCTGCTGCACGTCCACATATTTTGTACCTTTTTCTACACACTCTTAACAAAATGGTCAACATACCAACATAATAGAGAAGTAGATATAAACACGCCCTATAGTAGAAAAAATATGATCAAATTTATACAAAACCACCCTCTAAAACCATGTAAAATCCAAGTATGTCAGCAACCCGGCCCAAGCCCAGCCCATCAATGAAACGTACCGTGGGCTGGGCTCATTGGTTGAAGTGGGCCCCTTTTGGGCCAGTTTGTAAGCCCATGAGGCCCAGTTTAGGCCCAGGGCTGGCCCATCAAAGGCCCACCTTATATAATTAATATTTTTTTATATTTATTAGTTAGTTCATAACTTATATGCCATCATCTATTAGGTGGTGTTCGGTTTCCTAGATAAAATAATACCAAAATATAATCTAAGATTGAGTTGTGAGATTATTTTAGTCATAGGAGGTTAGCTATGACTAATTATCTCATGATTATCCATCTAGGATTGAATCTCATGAATGAAACACACTACATATTTAATATCGGGACACAATCTTGCAAACCGAACACCTTTTTACAATAGTGGTTCTTCTTTTAGTTATGCACTTTTAGATAGAGTAAAGAATGTGAAAAATAATATTAGTACAAAGTCAATAAATGAACTTAATCATTATTTTATTTTAGATTTTGTGTGAGACATAAATACAAATAACAAATTAGTATGTTCTATTTTTGCATGTAATAATTTTGAAATCTTTTGTGACCTACTTAAATAAATAAAATCAACTAAAGCCCGGTCCAGCCCACTTGCCAAATGGGTTTGGGCTGGACCGGGGCTTAGCAAAATAAATAAAACAAATTTTGAGTCTTTATAGATTTGAGACATTCTAAAGAGGACAACATAAAAGTATATTATTTTTTAAACACATAGTAATATATTATTTCTAACTATTAAAAATAAAATATTTTATTTTTTAACTATCCCACTAAAAATAAAATATTTCATGAAAATAATATTATCTATACTTTTTTCTTTTCTTTTATTAACTCATAAAACAACATTACATAAAATTCTATGACAAAATTAGGAGTCTCGGTTGACCATTTTCATCCGTCTGGCATTAGGAGTCCCGGTTAGACATCCCCATAAGAGAGATTCCGGAAAAAAAGATCATATTCGCTGACCTTTCGAAATTTAGGATTAATTTCGCTGACCTTTCGGAATATGGGGTCAAGGCATGCGAATTTTTTAGAATAAAGGATTTTTGATTTTTTCTCTTTTTCTTATTCATTTTCATATAATTTTTCTCATAACATTTATAAATTGACCAAATTACCCACGTAAAATTTGACCCCAATTCTTTAAATCTTCTACCCATCGTTAAAACTCTTCTAAAATTCTGACAATAAAATAAATACACTTACGGACACATGGATAATCTACTCCCATGTCTTTTATTTTGTTCAGGTAAGATTTTTATTTCAAAAAAATTGAAAAATTTATCCTAAAATGAATGACCTGCTGCTCATAAGATTAGATTTTTATTCAAGAAATTTGGTGTTAAAAAACGTATGGCAGGAGAAAGAAAAGCAAATCCCACAAATTTAAAATATGAGAGAGTGTGTGTGAGCATAAGCAGAAAAATAAAAGTGTTGCATCAAATACAAGTGCAAACTTATAAAAGTATCAGATACGCGGTGGAAGAGAAGGAGGAGGAGGGTGGAGGCGCCGAGGAGGGGAGGGGGAGGAGGGTGGACGGAAGATTTTGTTTTCTGTAAGCGTGAATCTTTTTTTGTTTTCAAAATTATTATTTTGTTTTCATATACTACTAGAAGAGTTAGTATTTTGGTCTAAGAATTAAAGAATTGAGATTTAAATTAGGTGGATAATTATGTCAATTCATAAATATGACGAGGGAAATACCACGAAAAATGAATAAGAAAAAGAGAAAAAATCAAAAATTCCTTATTCTAAAATATTCGAAATTAATCCTAAATTTCGAAAGGTTAGCGAATATGATCCTTTTTTCCGAAATCTCTCTTTCCATAAAAGTTAAATAAAAATATTATAAAATAAAACACTAAAAAGCACAATTAAAAACACATCCAAAGAATAAAGCAAATAATAATACAAATAGATCTCACATTCCACTATCACACACTCCAATTATTACACACTCAAACATTTCTTAAAACCCGCACTCAACTTGACCGGGATTCCTAATACCAGACAGAGGGAGTATATTTATTAAAATGGGAGAGTATAGTATTTATACAATTATTCTTATAGTATTAGGGTTATAATGGCCGATCTATATTTTGCAGGCAAAATACCTTTTTAGAAACTTAGTATAGATAGGTACACGTATCTGAATCTTATGCTCCGACTGTTACGTGTTAAAATGATACGTGGATTTTATTTTAAATTAAAAAAATTATTAAATAAACTTAAAAATTGCTAACTAATTAATAATTACAAATTAAAATCAAATCTCAGTTATAAAATTAGCGGATCTAATAGTTGAAATAATGACAAATGGATTATATTTTAAATTAAAAATATTATTAAATAAACTTAAATGATATCAATTCTTATATATGGTAGTTAAAATTAACCACTCTCTCCTCAAAATCATCTTAAAATTTTAAATTTACGTAACTCTCTCAATTTAAATTATTTTTTCGTAAAAAATATATCAAATTAAAGATAATTTCATAAAGACTCTAATGAGATCTCAATTGCATATGTTCCGACGATGATCGGATGATGAAATTTTATAATTTTTATTCAATTTTCGTATATGTTGTAAGCAGATTTTATATCATTAAATACATCAAATAATCTCAATATAATGTATGTACAATGCGAATAAAACTGTGTTGATATTTTCTGATACTTGTGTTGAGATTTTCATGTTACTGTGTTGATATTTGTAATACACTAGGTTCATATAAAAAAATCTTGAAAATTAACATATTATAACAGATTGACTATTTTACCTTTTTGTTGATATTTTATCTACTAATTATTTAAATATATGATCCACTCATTTTCTTTTCATAAAAATAATATTATCTATACTTTTTCCTTTTCTTTTATTAACTCATAAAACAACATTACATAAAGCCAAAAACCAAATATTTTATATTTATTGAAATGGGAGAGTATAGTATTTATACAATTATTCTTATAATATTAATTATAATGGCCGATCTATATTTTGCAGGAAAAATACCTTTTTAAAATGTTAGGTACACGCATCTGAATCTTATACTCCGAGGGTCATGTTAAAATGCATATAGTATTAAATCCACAACTAAAACCAATTCTACATCATTAGATCTTAAAATAAGTGGATCACGCATTTAAATAAATAGTAGATAAAATATCAACAAAAGGGCAAAATAGTCAATCTATTATTCCCTTCGTATTATTCTCTTTTTTACTTTATTATTTTTTCACTTTAATTATTTATTATCATTTTTACAAAATGAGTGCCGAAAAGTCAGTGGGACTGCTAAAGCGGGACGGAGGGAGTATAATATAACAATTTTCACGATTTTTTTATATCAACCTAGTGTGTTACAAATATCAACACAATGACATGAAAATCTCAACACAAGTACCCGAAAATATCAACATAGTTTTATTCATATTGTACATGCATTATATTGAGATTGTTTGATGCATTTAATGATATAAAATCTGCTTACAACATATACGAAAATTGAATAAAAATTACAAAATTTCGTCATCCGATCATCATCGGACATATGCAATTGAGATTCGTTAGAGTCTTTATGAAATTATCTTTAATTTGATATATTTAAAAAAAATAATTTAACTTGAGTGAGTTACGTAAATTTAAAATTTTAAGATGATTTTAAGGAGAGAGTGGTTAATTTGAACTAACATATATAAGGATTGACATTATTTAAGTTTATTTAATAATTTTTTTGATTTAAAATATAATCTGTGTGTCATTATTTCAAACTATTAGATCTGCGAATCTAATAACTAAGATTTGATTTTAATTTGGGATTGTTACTCCCTCCGTCCCGCTTAAGATGACATGTTTTCCTTTTTAGTTTGTCCCAACTAAGATGATACATTTCTTTTTTTGGTAACTTTCACTCCTCAATTAATACACTCAACCACTTTTTCTCACTCCTATTAAAATATTCATCTTTCTTTATCTCTCTACTTTAATACTTACACCCACATTCTCTCTCTTCAATTAAACATTTTAACCAATAACTCCTAAAATCCCGTGCCGGCTAAGTAATGTATCTTTTTAGCCGGGACGGAGGGAATATTTAGTTAGCAATCGATCATCAACCCTCCGACTAATATATCTAGGAAGTAAGATTAAAACTTCATCTGACTAATATATCTACGAATTATTATTTATTATATACTCCATAACAATTAGAATACAAAAAACCAGAAGAATTGGATAATGTCTACTATTAAAATTTATGTCATGCATACTAAATAGTGCTCCCTGTTTCCCATTAAAACTAAAATGTACGTATTCATTTTTAGATTGTCACTTTAAAATGTAAATAACGTCATTTCTACTTTTTCATCTTTCTCTCTATTCTTTCAACATTAACTTACAAAATAACACTATAAAAAATTTCGTGTCGAAAAACAAATGTTCTATTTCTAATGACACGGAGGGATTATAAATTTTTCGTTTGTAATTACAAGTTCATAGCGCAATATTAAAGTCATGAAATATATAGGTTTTAACGCCAAGGTGGGGAAACGAGGTGGGCTTCATAGATGTGACAGAAGATCTAATAAGGCGGCTGACCGAAGAAACCGATTATTTGATGTGGTTTCTTTGATTGGCATGTATGGCCTCGGCAAAACTACGCTGGCATCGAAGATTTTCCATGATCGACAAATCCGCGACATATTTCATGTCCGCATATGGCTTACTATTTCGGAAGAGTTCTCAGATAAGGATATCTTTCTACAAATGCTCAAACACTTTACCACTCTAACCAATGAACTAAGTCATAAGCATGACAGAGAAATAGCCAAAATAGTTGCTGACTATCTTAGGAATTGCAGCTTCTTGATCATATTGGATGATGTATGGTATCCAACTGACTGGAACAGACTTCGCGTTGCTATTCCAAAGGCCAATAAAAAGGGTAAAATCTTGATCACTAGCCGCGATGATGAAGTGGGAAACTATGCTAGTTACCCGAGACCACCCGTGAAGTTGCGTCTCTTTACACAAGAAGAAAGTTGGGAGCTTCTCCAGTTCGAGATTTTTGGCGAGCAAAACGACTGTCCTCATAAGTTGGAAATTGTTGGGCAACAGATTGCAAGAAAGTGTGAAGGGCTTCCTCTTTCCATAGTAATCGTAAGCTGCATTCTTGTTGATATTTTAGCAGCCCAAGATACAAGTGCTGTGGAAAGAAATTTGAAAAAGGTATCCGAGAATGTAAGCAAATACATTAGTGAGTATTATTTTAGAAGCATAGACTATATACGTACCAGTTATGACAAATTACCTTCCAACTTGCGCGCATGTTCTCTCTATTTGGGCGTGTTTCCTGAAGACTATGAAATTCCAGTGTCAAAATTGATTCGTATGTGGATTGCAGAAGGATTCATACAACAAAAGCTTGATCGTAGCTTGGAGGAAACTGCATACACATATTTGGTGGAACTTATCAACAGAAACTTGGTAAGAGTGGATAAGTTGAAGTCTGATGGCGAGGTTAAAACATGCAAGATTCATGACATCTTTCGTCAATTTTGCCTCGTTGAAGCCGGTTATGAAAAGTTTCTGCAAGATATCAAGGGTAGGGTATACGATTGGCCAAGCACGATAACTGAGTATCATCGTGTTTGTATTCATTCCAATTTGCTGGAATTCGTCTCTTCAAAACCTTTTGGTCCCTGCGTACGCTCATTTGTTAGTTTTTCCAAGGAAAAACATGATGTTACACGGGAAAAAAGTTCAAAGTTCATTAGAGCCTTCAAAGTGGTCAGAGTTTTAGAAGTTTTGCCCTTCACATTCACCAAAATTGACAGTGAGTTTTACAAATTGCTTCATCTGAGGTACATCGCCTTGTCATCAAACTGGTCAATTCTTTCTTAAGAATTCAACATGTTTTGGAACCTACAAACTCTTAGGGCGTGTTCACCTTGCTTGTTTCACTATTCACAAGATATAGGTACGTCAAGATTTGAGCTACTGTTGAGCTGAGATAGAGTGAGCAAAGTCTGTGTTTAGTATTCAAGATTTCGGTGTTAGATTAGGACCCGAATTACTGTTCACACATCACTGTTGACAACGTAAAAGACTGTTTTATCCCTACTATTTTAACAAATTGCCCACTTTAACCTCACCCTCCTTCAACTCATCTCTAAACCAGCTATTGAAGATGAATCAATAATCACGATCAAGAATTGGTCCATGGAGCAGTGGGCAGTTTCCACATACTTCAACACCTGCCTTCACCATTATCTTCCTCCTCATCATCATTATTGACATCCCAACTCAATTCCTGCATTAGGGTATCTCCACCGGCGCCCTTCCCACTCGCCCGTCGGGGACGGGCGACCTGACGGGCGCCATAGTGGGCGGGAAGGGCGCCCACGCCCGTCCGTGTGCCCCTGCGATGGCCTCGCCCCTCCCGTCGACGTCCTACCTGACGGGCGCCACTGTGGCATGGGTAGGACGTCCCACTCGGACATCCCACCGATTTTTTTTTTTTTTTTAAAAACTCTATAAATACGGCTCGTGTCGAAATTTTAATTCCGTAAATTTTAATTTTAATTGTGAATTTATTAATTTTATTGCGGGAAGTCCTAGAGCAATGGCAAGGGCAGTGATGTGGCAGTGGAAGGGCTAGTGCTGACGTGGCATGGGAAGGGCTAGTGGGAGGGGCGCTACCGGATACACCCTTAGGACTCAACCTCTGAAGGCGGCTGGTCGCCTCTGCTCTCATATTCATCTCACAATGAACTCCTCGCACTCTACGCTCCTTTCTTCTTCTCATTGTATCTCTTCTTCTTCTTCACCTCTCACACACACTAAATCCCCATTTCCATGTATAGATACAATATATACACGCACTTCATAATTTCAAGAAACATAGCTGTTGAATTTCAATTATCAATTATCAATAAAGAGGGAGAAAGTTTTGAAATTGGAAGGAATCGTGGCTTCCCTTTTTGTTGAATTGAAGAAGGGGTTTGTGTTTTGGTGAAATTTTTCATATGTAATGCGTCTCTTCCGATTTCAACCCCACCCAGAAACACAATCCGCCGCCTCCTTTCCCCAAACGAAAAAAAACAAGTAACCTCCTCCTCTGTAGCCACCGTACGATCCACCGCCGCCGCGGGTGCTTCTCTGCACAGATGGGGGAAACGGAAATTGAAGGGAGCCCGCTGCCTCGCACTGGCCCTGACGTTCACCGGAATCGAAGATTAGAGCCGCTTTGTTTCCGTTGTAATAAGTGGGCAATCTCGCAGCCGCCTTCTCCGGTGTTTTGTTTCGAAGCGGCTGCCCCGTACTTTCAGAGAAATCCGCCGCCGCGGTATCAGAAACTATCGGCTTTGTACCGGTATGCATCTTCCGTCATCGGATTTCCCGTCCCGCCGCTGCCGCCGTGAGAAACTACTGCCAACACCAGGTTCTTTCTTCTTCATCCTATTCTTTCTTGGGTCCATTCATTTTTAGATGAAAAAAAAAATCATTTTTTTACTTGTTTTTGTGCATTGATTTTAGCTCGCGCGCCATTTTTGGCTACCACGCGCAATATTGTGCAATACTTGCAAACCACATTCGAAAAATAAAAAAAAATAAGGTTATGTCTTTTCCAAACCATTAATTCCTTTTTTCCATTTTTTCACTTTATACCTTAACACTTGCAAAAGTTAATGGTCCGCGTTCAATGCTACACCTGATAAAATATATCGATCACGTTTGTTTAAATTTTTGTCGGGCTTATAATAGTACAAGTAATAAAAACAAGATTATTAGCCAAAGTGTATAATTTTAATTGCCTTTTATGATTTGTAGGAAGGAAGTGCAGAGAGTTCATCCCAGTCAAGCCGTCTTGGGCTGGCCCTGAGTAAAACTCCATCATTCCTAAATCTGGTGATGAGTTTGAAAAAATGGAAGCATCCCATTTCAGGTAAGGATATGCCGAGAAGAAGAGTGGAGGAATATGTATCTTCGGAGAAATTAAAGGCTTCCAATTTCCAGGCAATGCACCTCCAGATCAGAGGTGCCTTGCTGGCAATGTTAGAAATTAATTAATGATGATATTTGTCAAAGGGAGAGTAACTTTTTCTTGAATGAGGTCACACAAATATTTGTTCTTTTATACTCTCCCTTTAAAGAAAATTAATACGTGTTATCATTCATTTACTTCACATTGCAATGTACAATCAATAAATAAATATTGTTGTCTCTAACTTAAAAATCTCTCACATGCTAACTAACAATCTAGAAGAGGATTTCACTCTCTTCCGGCTCTGAGGACCAACACCAGGTTCTTTCTTCTTCATCCTATTCTTTCTTGGGTCCATTCATTTTTAGATGAAAAAAAAATCATTTTTTTACTTGTTTTTGTGCATTGATTTTAGCTCGCGCGCCATTTTTGGCTACCACGCGCAATATTGTGCAATACTTGCAAACCACATTCGAAAAATAAAAAAAAATAAGGTTATGTCTTTTCCAAACCATTAATTCCTTTTTTCCATTTTTTCACTTTATACCTTAACACTTGCAAAAGTTAATGGTCCGCGTTCAATGCTACACCTGATAAAATATATCGATCACGTTTGTTTAAATTTTTGTCGGGCTTATAATAGTACAAGTAATAAAAACAAGATTATTAGCCAAAGTGTATAATTTTAATTGCCTTTTATGATTTGTAGGAAGGAAGTGCAGAGAGTTCATCCCAGTCAAGCCGTCTTGGGCTGGCCCTGAGTAAAACTCCATCATTCCTAAATCTGGTGATGAGTTTGAAAAAATGGAAGCATCCCATTTCAGGTAAGGATATGCCGAGAAGAAGAGTGGAGGAATATGTATCTTCGGAGAAATTAAAGGCTTCCAATTTCCAGGCAATGCACCTCCAGATCAGAGGTGCCTTGCTGGCAATGTTAGAAATTAATTAATGATGATATTTGTCAAAGGGAGAGTAACTTTTTCTTGAATGAGGTCACACAAATATTTGTTCTTTTATACTCTCCCTTTAAAGAAAATTAATACGTGTTATCATTCATTTACTTCACATTGCAATGTACAATCAATAAATAAATATTGTTGTCTCTAACTTAAAAATCTCTCACATGCTAACTAACAATCTAGAAGAGGATTTCACTCTCTTCCGGCTCTGAGGACCAACACCAGGTTCTTTCTTCTTCATCCTATTCTTTCTTGGGTCCATTCATTTTTAGATGAAAAAAAAATCATTTTTTTACTTGTTTTTGTGCATTGATTTTAGCTCGCGCGCCATTTTTGGCTACCACGCGCAATATTGTGCAATACTTGCAAACCACATTCGAAAAATAAAAAAAAATAAGGTTATGTCTTTTCCAAACCATTAATTCCTTTTTTCCATTTTTTCACTTTATACCTTAACACTTGCAAAAGTTAATGGTCCGCGTTCAATGCTACACCTGATAAAATATATCGATCACGTTTGTTTAAATTTTTGTCGGGCTTATAATAGTACAAGTAATAAAAACAAGATTATTAGCCAAAGTGTATAATTTTAATTGCCTTTTATGATTTGTAGGAAGGAAGTGCAGAGAGTTCATCCCAGTCAAGCCGTCTTGGGCTGGCCCTGAGTAAAACTCCATCATTCCTAAATCTGGTGATGAGTTTGAAAAAATGGAAGCATCCCATTTCAGGTAAGGATATGCCGAGAAGAAGAGTGGAGGAATATGTATCTTCGGAGAAATTAAAGGCTTCCAATTTCCAGGCAATGCACCTCCAGATCAGAGGTGCCTTGCTGGCAATGTTAGAAATTAATTAATGATGATATTTGTCAAAGGGAGAGTAACTTTTTCTTGAATGAGGTCACACAAATATTTGTTCTTTTATACTCTCCCTTTAAAGAAAATTAATACGTGTTATCATTCATTTACTTCACATTGCAATGTACAATCAATAAATAAATATTGTTGTCTCTAACTTAAAAATCTCTCACATGCTAACTAACAATCTAGAAGAGGATTTCACTCTCTTCCGGCTCTGAGGACCAACACCAGGTTCTTTCTTCTTCATCCTATTCTTTCTTGGGTCCATTCATTTTTAGATGAAAAAAAAATCATTTTTTTACTTGTTTTTGTGCATTGATTTTAGCTCGCGCGCCATTTTTGGCTACCACGCGCAATATTGTGCAATACTTGCAAACCACATTCGAAAAATAAAAAAAAATAAGGTTATGTCTTTTCCAAACCATTAATTCCTTTTTTCCATTTTTTCACTTTATACCTTAACACTTGCAAAAGTTAATGGTCCGCGTTCAATGCTACACCTGATAAAATATATCGATCACGTTTGTTTAAATTTTTGTCGGGCTTATAATAGTACAAGTAATAAAAACAAGATTATTAGCCAAAGTGTATAATTTTAATTGCCTTTTATGATTTGTAGGAAGGAAGTGCAGAGAGTTCATCCCAGTCAAGCCGTCTTGGGCTGGCCCTGAGTAAAACTCCATCATTCCTAAATCTGGTGATGAGTTTGAAAAAATGGAAGCATCCCATTTCAGGTAAGGATATGCCGAGAAGAAGAGTGGAGGAATATGTATCTTCGGAGAAATTAAAGGCTTCCAATTTCCAGGCAATGCACCTCCAGATCAGAGGTGCCTTGCTGGCAATGTTAGAAATTAATTAATGATGATATTTGTCAAAGGGAGAGTAACTTTTTTTTTAATTGCCTTTTATGATTTGTAGGAAGGAAGTGCAGAGAGTTCATCCCAGTCAAGCCGTCTTGGGCTGGCCCTGAGTAAAACTCCATCATTCCTAAATCTGGTGATGAGTTTGAAAAAATGGAAGCATCCCATTTCAGGTAAGGATATGCCGAGAAGAAGAGTGGAGGAATATGTATCTTCGGAGAAATTAAAGGCTTCCAATTTCCAGGCAATGCACCTCCAGATCAGAGGTGCCTTGCTGGCAATGTTAGAAATTAATTAATGATGATATTTGTCAAAGGGAGAGTAACTTTTTCTTGAATGAGGTCACACAAATATTTGTTCTTTTATACTCTCCCTTTAAAGAAAATTAATACGTGTTATCATTCATTTACTTCACATTGCAATGTACAATCAATAAATAAATATTGTTGTCTCTAACTTAAAAATCTCTCACATGCTAACTAACAATCTAGAAGAGGATTTCACTCTCTTCCGGCTCTGAGGACCAACACCAGGTTCTTTCTTCTTCATCCTATTCTTTCTTGGGTCCATTCATTTTTAGATGAAAAAAAAAATCATTTTTTTACTTGTTTTTGTGCATTGATTTTAGCTCGCGCGCCATTTTTGGCTACCACGCGCAATATTGTGCAATACTTGCAAACCACATTCGAAAAATAAAAAAAAATAAGGTTATGTCTTTTCCAAACCATTAATTCCTTTTTTCCATTTTTTCACTTTATACCTTAACACTTGCAAA